>NC_039290.1:2013470-2225451 GCF_003368295.1 Carassius auratus
AGATAAATTCGTGTTTATCAATTTTTTGGCGTATTAAGGTTTCCACTAGATGTCAGTAGAGGCTTCGTAATACTTTCCTGCAGAAAACCTATACTTGACCGTCTCTCCCAAATGCTTTTGTCCAAGTTTAGAATAAGTTAAATTAATGATCTTTAAATTAATGGTATTAGCAGCCAAACACTGAAGTAGTTGCCATGAATTGAAAATTGAGAGATTCCAAATGTAGAATCACTGAAATACCCATATTTTTGTACCACAGATCCAAATATTGGTGGGGACGGGTTCTCTTTAGTGCACAGTTGATTTCTTCATGAACAGTTTTGCTCTCCGAAATACCACTGTCAATTCAAGATCAACTCACACCTCTGTATGTGGCAGTATTGTTGTCATTTCAATGAGGGGGATTTCTGAGGTGATGGACAACAATTGACAGTTGGCATAATGGCATTCTGAAATGTCCACTGCTTTGCTTCTGGAAGTGATTATAGAGTTGGATTGTGAAGTGGAGTGTTGGTGAGAGGTGGGGGCAAAAGTGGGAGGTGTTCTAATGCAAGCAGCTCTCAACATGCGTGTGCAGACTGGAAGAGTTGGATGTGTAGCTCCTGCGGTTGACTGTCCCCTGTGTCACTGAACTTAAGGAGCTGTTGCTGAGAGAAATGTCTTCTTTACAGGGTAGCTGATGGGAACTGAAGAGATGAAACCAGGCCTCACTGATTCAGAGGTGCATGCAGTGATATACACTTCCACTACCTTGTTGAAAGAACCAACATATGCTGGTTAGGTATGTTTTGAATCATAGAATCTGGTTTGAGCTGGTTAAACCTGGTCCTTAGTTGGTCATGGGCTAGTTTAAGCTAGTTCTGAACAGGAGCTAATTGCTCAACAAGTTTACGAATAGCTAAAGACCAACTAAGGACCAGCTCAAACCATCTGCCATGCTTCAAAACATAACCAATCAATCAGTATATGCTGTATTTTTTTTTCAACAGGGTAATATTGTGCTTTTATTTGACTTTGTATTAGTACAGACTTTAAGATGTCCATTTTAGCACTGGGACTTGAGGGAAAGACTGCTGTGACTGTAATATTAGCACTGAATTTAAGATATCATGAGAGTGAAAAGGGAGAGTTGGGGACAGAGGAATGTGCCAGTGTTCCTGTGACCACTATGCCCCTAAACTTCAGCAAATAAACATTCCTCCGTTCATGTGTCAGAGTTGAACACTTACCCACTGTTGCTATAAAAACAGCCAGTAATTAAAACCAAAAAACCCAATGCTTTTTCCTTTGTCGTAAACAACTTTCCCCCCCAGTGGATTTCATTCAGACAGTCAAAATATTGATAACTGGTTTTTTTTCTCTCTCCAAAACTAGATAGGATGGAAGTGCATGAAGCACTGTAAATAAACTACAGTATATGATTTGCAGCTCCACAGGCAGCTTGTGTGATCATTATGCTGGAAGATTTTTAGGTAGGTATGATCCAGTTAAAATTTGTATTTATTATGTGGCTGTTTGGGATACTTGATTCTGATTGGTTAATCACGCCATCCAGTGGTTAGATATTTGTTAATATTAAATTTGTTTTGTTGCTTGGCCAACTGTTTCATACATTGTTATGTTTTGAGGTTAAACAGGTAAAATATACATAACATAACATATTTTCTGTCCATGTATTTTTGATAAGTAGCAACACTGCAAACAACATTGGACCCCATTGACTTTTATTTATGGGGGAAAAAAACTGATATTTTCTTTTGCGTTCTAAAGAATAAATGTTTTGCAAGTTTGTAATGACTTAAGGGTGAGTAAATGATGACAGAATTATAATTTTTGAGTGAACTATCCCTGTAAAACATTTCTTTCTGAGCCAACAGTAACAATTCACAATTTTCAGTAATCAAATAAATAAAAAAGGCACCATTATTTAAACTTTATCTCTGTCATCATGTGGTTGCAGAATGTGATTTAGCCTGGCTGGAAAGCAGGCCTACTGAGAACCGTCTGTCGCCCAAATAGACTAAATCAAGAGGTCATGGTCCATTGTGTCGATATTGCCACCTAAATCATTACTGCATCAGGCCCGTTCGCCCACACACACGCCAACATACACACTTGAACAGGAATACAGATATTATTCCACACAGACTTTCTCCCACAGACTTGTACATCACCCAGACTCCATTCTGAAGTGCGCTGCACACATTGCTCAGCATAAGCAACAGACATCAGTCTAATGGTTTATAATACTCACCCTAATCCACAGAAACATCCTCAGAAAAGAAGTAGGTTTAAGAGTGCACGGCTCCTGTTTCTGTAGATATAGACTTTTTATCCACTAAATAATGTAAAATTCTCCTTCTACAAAATTATTAATGTCAATCATACCCTTTGTTCTTTTAAAAGCAATTTTACGTGTGTCAGAGCTTCTTGATTAGTACATTTTTAAATATTTCTTTTTGAAACAGGATATTTGAATGGACATATTGAAAGATCTTAGTTACATCACAGCTATCAAACATGATTTGCTATTGCCACTGCATTCATTAGCAGGTTATATATTTCACCCAAAAATGAAAATTTGCTGAAAAATTAGTGACACCCGGGCCATCCAAGATGTGTTTGTTTACTCATTAGAAAAGATCTGGAGAAATTTTGCATCACATCACTTCCTTTTGCAATGAATGGGAGCCGTCAGAATGAGAGTTTAAACAGCTGATTAAAAACATCACAATAATCCACAAGTAATGGAGCACCATGTGTAATATGCAAGAGAAAACAATATATTATGGCCCCAAATTATACATTTATTAAATCATTGTCTTGTTTTAGGTAAATCAAGATAAATCACATTATATACATTTTCACTTGTTTTAAATTAAATTCTTCAGCTCTTAATTTATTGTCACAACATCTATATTCTTATATATAGACTAAAAGCCATAAAATTCTTTGTAGGTATTTTGCAATGTCAGGTGCTTTTTGTCCATATTGTAAAATTCATAAGGCTCCGGTGTTGTTTTGGACCCTACAGACTTTCATGGGCAAAAACTGTTGAATCATTTTTAAAAGCATCCGCTAATGTGTTCCACAAAAAAAAAAAAAAAAAAAAAAAAAAAAAAAGTTATACAGGTTTGGAACGACATGAGGGTGAGTAAACTATCCAGTTAAATTAAAGTAGTAGCTCATGTGAATCAAATCAAATCATCCAGTAGGTCACTGATCATACATTCAATCGCATTATGATTTCTCTACAATGATGCCAACTAATGCCCTGTCATCTTTAACATTGCTTCTTCTCAGGGAGCAGTTGCAAGGCAGAGTACAAGCGAATGATGGAGATGTTACAAGACTTGGGCTTTTGTGATGTGAGATGGCAGTTTCTCTGGAGCCACCATCTGCTGAGAGGGTCAGGCAGCATGTAGGGTTCAAATCTCCTGGATTCTGCCTGCTTCCCAGCTGCCATGCCCAAGCATCTCCGAAATCCACACACAACCGCACTTGCACACCTCATTATTATCACACATACTCGCAGACACCCATAATCCCAGGCATGCTGTGCTGCTGAAACCATTCTCATCAGGGCTGACACTAAAGAATGTTGGGATTCTTGTCTTGAGGTACCAGAGTTACCTCCTCCCTCTTCGGGTTTGTGCAGAATCCACACATTCTGTTGAAGCCATGCGCCCACACTACATCAGCTCTGCATGTGACCACTGCTCCACTGTGCTCTATTCAGCATGGTGACCCAAACTTTGCTCACATTCCATAAACTTTCTTTGGCCCATTTTGCCCGGCAGCCTGTACCTCAACCCTTTCTACACGCCCCAAGCCAGAGGAGGGAAAACAGTCTTCCATATTTTTTAGTAAAAGCTGCTTGTCACAATTTTTTGTGGTCCATATATCATGTGCCTGTTTTCTGTGCTGTTCCCTTGGCCAAACTCTTACTCGGTCCAACCCTGTGAGGATTTGTTTTGGATTTTTTTTCAAGTGATTTATTTTTTTGCCATTATTCTATTAGCTTCAAACCACAACTGTAAGGTTTAAGTTTCTCTAAGCTTTACACAGCCCCTCAAGGGCACTTATTAAATTAAAACTGTATTGCTCCGCATTGAAAAAAGAGCAGAGCGCTCCAATGAAGAAAAACTGCAGTCCATAAACTCTTTCGACCATGTTACTAAATAGAGATGTACAGTGTTAATGAGTTTTCAGCTTGTGGTTTTGCATCTATCATAATCTGCGACTCTGAATTTGTGCTTTTTTTTTTTTGACTCTGTCGTTTGCATACGTCCATCATGATCCTTATTGGCATTGAAAGCAAAATGAATTTATGCTTTTAAGAGCTCTTGTGTTCTGAGATCCCTTTCCCAGCCTTCCTCCCTGCTTGCCGCCTGGCAGGCCCGTGTGTCAAAGGTGGCTGCCTGTAGAACAGACTGTGGGAACAGCCGGTCAGCCTCCCCTGTCCCCTATTCCCTAATCAGAGGGGCAGCCATCAATCCAAGGCTGCTCGAACCCCTCCCGGGGCACACATCTCCGCAACCCACACACTCGCTCCCCGATAATCCGCGGAAGCAATTTCATCTCGACTCGGGTGGCGGCCCATTGTCACCAACTCCTCCAATCTTTCCTAATTAACTCTCGCTTTGTCCCGCATCCGAGCTTCTGGACTCATCTCTACGACATTCCGATCGGGGCCAATCTTCACACTCCCGGGCAACCCTCGGACCCTAATCCCACTGTACCCCTCCCATCCAAGTATCTCTTTCCATTTTTTTTCTTTCCCCCAACCTGCTGATCACCTACTTAAAGAGTTAGGTAGGGGCATTAACTCCTTGGATTTTTTGAAAGAAGAGGACGAAGGAGGGGGCGAGGAGGAGATGGCCAGAAAGCGACTCCAACCCAGACAATTAGAACAATGGGCCCGGACTGTAGGGGGCTAACTCGCAGCGTCACGCCTGGACGGTGGGGTATTTTGTCGGTTTAATGAATTGTCCGTCAGTCCCTGGCTGCATCACAGTCCGTGTAGAGAGTGGACAGCAGGGACCCAGACACTAAGTCGGTATTTATTACACTGCCTTTGTCACTAATTGAGCTAATTATCAGTGACTCTTCAGCACTCCCACAATGACAGTAGCCCTCCACCCTCCGCCTCCCTCATCCCACCAGTGCCTGGGAATGCAGCCTGACTTTTCCCTCTTTTCTATCCTTCTCTTCTTATTCTAACTATATCTTTCCCGCTTTTATTAATGCTTTGTATTTTAGCACTGTTTTGCCTTGTAATGCACCTGCATATATCCAGAAACTTCCTGTAAGGTCGAAGATCGGTTTAAGGTTTACATTTGTTATTTTTAGTTTATTCATTATTATTTACCTTTCATAGGGAAGCTTTCCTGTTTATATCTTTTGGGTGTGTTTTATTTATTTACAGCCCACAAAGCGATGCTTTTCAAAGGTAATCTATTGCGAAAAAATTTGATTGTCCTAAACTATCAGTCAAAATTTGTAAATAATTTTGTTAATATAATGATGTTTTGGAAGAAGTATCTTATGCTTAACAAGGCGGCATATATTAAATTAAATAATATTGTGATTTTTTTTTTTTTGCCATTTAATCACTGTTTTCTATTTGAATGTGTTTTAAAATGTAATTTATTCCTGTGATGGAAAAGCTGATTTTGCAGGGGCTACGAATTCAGTCTTCGGTATCACATGGTCCTGATTTGATGTTCAGTTCTTATTGGTACCCAATTATTAATGGTTCTTAATATTATTCGTCTGGAAAACTGTTTTTACTGCTCAGTATTTCTGGCTCAATATTTTTTTAGGATTTTTTTTATGAATAGAAAGTTTAAAAAGCAGCATCTAATTAAATTGGAATTTTGAAATCTTTTGTAACCTTATAAATGTCACTTTTAAATCAATTAAATGCATCCTCTTTTTATAAAAGCCTTTTTTAATCTTGTATCCTGTGTCAAGTGTCCACAAAAATATTAGGCAGCACACAGTTTTAAACTTTGATAATAATAAGAAATGTTGCATGAGCACCAAATCAGCGTATTAGAATGATTTCTTAAGGATGGTGTGATACTGAAGACTGAAGTAATGCCTGCTGTAAAAATTCAGTTTAGCATCATATAAATAAATCACATTTTAAAATATATTAAAACAGAAAATAGTTATTTTAATGTGCAATAATATTTTGCAATATTACTGGTTTTACTACATTTTCATGTTTCATGTTACATGTTTCAAAAACATTACAAAATTATAATTATTCAAAACTTTTGACCAATAGTTTATATAATTGAACATATTGTACATAGAAGTATAACATTTACATTTAAGCTTTATTTCAGTCTATATTTTAGTTTTAAATCATAGTTGTTTTTTGTTTTTTATCAATTATCTTTGAGTTATCTGTGAGTTGCATTCTGTCAGCATTCCAGATCCTATTCTTCTTTTTATCCGATTACTTTGCATGCTGGGATGCGGTTGTGACGACAGTGGTGGTGCAGCGCTCCATCCTGCTGACCTTCAGTGGCCCTGTGATATGTAGCGGTGAGTGGGAGAATGAATCATCTGCCTTGGTCCAAACTCATGTGGTTGCACTGGCCTCACCAGCAGGGCGGCGGCAACGTAGCCTGTAATTATTTCTAATACCATTCTTTATTTTATTTCTGATATTAAATGAAGCAAAACCTCTAGTGTCGTGAAAACACACCAATTTAACGCTGTGTTACCCCGCTGCCCAAATTCCCTCAGCGGTTACTGTGGATTCAGGGTGCATGACTGTTCGAAGAAGAGGGCTGCTCTTGTGCTTTTAGTGGTGGGAATGATGTTTGGAGCAACGGATAGACTGGCACACTCACACTGTTGATTTTAGGCTAAGTGATTTAGACATACCCTGTCATAACAGATTGCGGTTCTGAGAAATGATTGATGGATCATAAATGTAGCTCTGGAACATATGGAAAGACAAACCTGTTATTGAACCCAAACTGTGAGCACTGTTAGGAAATGAGTGGTTCTCTGCAAACACAAATAATGAAAATATAAACTTTATTGTGCTATTACTCTATATGAAAACAACTTTTCTAAACTGAGCTAAAATATTTAATTTTATCAGCATTTCTTTTTTTCTTTTTTTAAGCCATCATACAATAATAAATACTTTCCATTCACAATATTAAAATTTGGTGTTCAGTGCATGTAAAACAAGTGTCAAGAGACAAGAAAATCAGGCTTCTGACAAAGTAATCATGTCTCTGAGATGTATATGGACTCAGTTTGATCATCCATTTGTGATCATCGGTATAAATTATCACACAACTGGATGGAATTACTCTTAAAATTGTAAATAATGAGAGTGTATTCACCCCACTTTCAGATTAAATCACATTGCAAGTTGCAGCATAAATATATAGATCATATCCATTTATAATATTTACAACATTTTGGTTATTTTAGCTGATATACATAATACAGTTTCCATAATTGTGGCTCTTTCAAAAATGTGAACTGTATGTCCACTGTAAACTAGGTAGCAGGGCATTTACAGGATTATCTTTACACACTCTTAAAAAAAAACTAGTATGTACTTGTGCGTAATCAATGTAGTCAACATAATGTAGTCTTCCAACAGAAGTCTTTTCCTCTCCCAAAAGAGTTTTGGAAATAACATGCTTCTGTCAGAGCCGAATCGACAAGTCAATCTCGGATCAATCTTAATTTTCTCTTCCCAATACTTTTCCATCAGTACAATAACATGGTATACCACATGATAATAAATGGTATTAAAAAATGGCAGGAGACTCAAAGCAATGACGGGAAGTGTGGCTGGTCCGAATGGGAAATCACAAGAGGTTGAGCCGAGTTCGGGATTCCGCTACATAGCAATCGGAAAAGGAAGCCCCATCCCTTGAGAAGCACTTCACACAGTTTTATGTGAGACGAGTAGGACTGCAGCTAAAGAAAACAGAACGCTAAAATATTTTAAAGAACCGCCCATATGTTAGAGTTTTGCACTGGTTTATGAGAGAGCATGCTTGTGGTTCGCCAACCACAGGAACATCTGTCAAACTGTGTCCAGTTACTACTTTCTAGCTTCCATGTTCCCCAGAGTACCAGAGACGGAGATCAGGAGAAGAGAAGACAAACTACAACCTCAGAACTAGTGCTTCAGCATGCTGAATACACGAATGCTTGGTTCTCGACCCATTTCTATAGATTTAAAGCTATGTTGCAGTACCATCACCAAAATATTGTGTTTTTGGACTATCATCAGCTAAGAGTTCTGTACATGCATTTTTTCGAACTTTTCTCAGTAGTTAATACATTATACTTGCCTGTTCAACCAACATATTGTTTAGTCCCTTTTCACCTTCCTGTCTTCTTTCTTTTCTTCAGTATTTAAACTTAAAATGTTTATTAATTGATTTATGTCTTCCAGATACCCCAGCAGCCCATTCCATTATCCAGTTTTGGAGCCTTTGCCTCCAGTTTGTCAGTTTGTTCAATGATGTGTTGATCATAGACACTGATGGACAGTCTGTGTACTGGTGCAGTTGAGGCAGCTCACATGACAGCACCAGTGGAAAGTACAGTGGCATCTTTCTGTGACCTGCTCCATTCGAGTCTTGTATCCCCTTCCACAGCACAGCAACTCGCAGCCGTCCAGCGCCGGCGATGAACTATTGCAGGTGCGTCCCGATGTGCCATGCGTGCCTGTTTTAGCATTGTAGGAACAGAAGTTGGGTGACTTTTCAAAATACACGAGGTCCCGAGCTGAAGGGAGCTTATGTGCTGGGTTCTCGGGTTCCAGGTGGCGAGGGTCGGCTCGATGGGATGCACGGTTGCTTCCTTTGTTGGCGTACACGACTCGGGAGGCGCCGTCGAACCGGTCCTTCAGGTAGTCTCCCACTACACGGAAGCTGGGCAGTCTCATCCAGCATGTTCGCACAGTGCAGGACCCAGACATCCCATGACACTTGCACTCTTGCTGCATCTCTGATGCGACTGTCTGTAGGGAGAGAATTGAAAATTAATTTATATTGTGCAAAATAATTTATTCACTTATACTGAAATATCCAAAAAAAATATACTTAATTGGATCGATGGATGTTGGATCTATCTATCTATCTATCTATCTATCTATCTATCTATCTATCTATCTATCTATATATCTATCTATCTATCTATCTATCTATCTCTATATATATATATATATATATATATATATATCGTTGATCCATCACCCATAGATCGAAATAATTGTATTGATAAACTTGTTAATGACATTTAAGTATTTTATTTAATAGATTAGATATTTCTATAAAAATTCCGCACATTTTATCTGTATTGTAACCTGAATTATTATATTTAGATATATTAATGAAAAAAACATAATATAATATAATATAATATAATATAATATAATATAATATAATATAATATAATATAATATAATATAATATAATATAATATAATATAATATAATATAATATAATATAATATAATATAATCTGTAAATGTGCTGTGTTAAATTAAATTTAAACTAATTTTATTAGTTCATTAATATTTCTTTAGAAAAGTTCATTAGTATAACTCATCAGTAAATTAATTTGAATAATAAAAATAGCCATTTTAGGCTGATAAAATTGTTATTTTAGCACCTTCCCACCTGTACTTTGAGAAAAATCCATGTATTGACAGATCTATTAATGACATCTGCATTTGGAGGAGACAAATGGCTTTTGATTGTCTCTTACCATTCTCCCTGCCTCATTGTTGTGCAGGTTGGTCAGATACCGTAGATCTCTGCCCCTCTCACTGGAATCTACAAACTCTCGCCCGAACATCCTGCCAAAATCCACATTGTCGCTGCAGCCTCCCCAGTGCCAGTCTGGCCCTCCAGGACCCCGGCGCCGGTAGTCGCAGGTGCAGGACTCAATGGCTCCCTCAGAGCAGGACCGGGCCACGGCGTGAGTAACACCAGCACTCGTGATGGCAAACACAAATGCAGTCTCACGGCAACCTAACAAAACAATAAACACCACTTAGATGCTGTGTCTCCATACAGAAAATATTCATGTGTAATTCCATGTTCTCCTATTTCACTGTATGAGATATGAATAGTGTGTGTTGTTTAAATGTTTCATAACGTCACTCTGAGAAGCCATGCTCACCTCGGTTGACAATTTTGCCAAAGACATTGGGGCTGTGGATGGTCGGACAGTTCCAGCGGCGGTTACGAAACTGCCATTTGCATTCCTTGATGGCTGTATGCAGGCCTGCAGCAATGGCGTGCAAGATGCCAGGGTTTAGCCGGATCAGTTTTCTCTGACGACGACTCAGCAACGCCAGGCTGGGGTCCAACGCCAACTGCACATTCTTGGAGTTGGTCAGGAGATTGCCTGAGGCTGCCACATTCACAATACCCCTGTTGGAGAAACAGGAAGATTGACAATTGTAAGTTTTAAAAAAAAAAGGTATTTTCTCATTTGACTGGCATGAGATGCAAAAACATTTTTGGCCAATTTCTCATTGATTTGCCTTTTTAGTTTGTGAGATGAGAATCACAGACATGCGATGTGCAAAAATTTTAATTGAAAAATGAATAGTTTCACTAGAATGCTTGGAAGGAGATATCACAGCAAATAAATATAAAATGTTAATGATGTAATATTGAACATAAACCAAGGTATGCCTATATTTCTAAATGCAACTGGCAGTAGACTGCAACAGGTCAAACTGTCCAAACTGAAATCAATCTGAAAACTGCTTAATGCTAAACTTTTCAAAGAACAAATCAGGTACAGAATTTTATAATTCCTCTAAATAACATATGCATTTAAAGCATATATAATATAAAATAATTTATTTATGTAGTTTCTATATAGTGTATCAGCGTGTTATCATTTTTAATTCTCATTTTGCCATTGTTATGACATATTCATAAAGCTTTACATCAGCATGAATCATTTTTTATTCTCCTTTCAATGTTATTATGACACATACAGCTTTGGCTCATAAGTAGTGTTTTGTAACCTACTCCAGAATGCTCAGCACATTACACAAATTCGACCCTGAAAATGACCTGGAAAGGAACTGCTTCCAGCCATAAAATAAATCCGCATTTAATTTATCCCACACTGGATTGAGAAAAATTGTCCTGTGTTCAAGCCACACTGTCAAAATGAAAGAGAAACCGAGAAGAAGAGAGAGAGCGCGCGCGTAGAGCTCCGCGTAAAACAGGCGTAAACTCAGACTGCATTGATTTATTTGGGAACTGAGTTTGACTTCTTCAATTTAAGCATAACTTTTCGCTACTTTATCATATCAGTAATATAGTGTTTTGTTTTGTTTTGTTTTCAGATTCACTTCAACCCTTAACAGCCTACAAAAGAAAAAGCATTGGTTGTTGACATTCTAGGATGAGTGTACTGTATCTTGTATGTAGGCTTCTTAGTGCCTTATATTATGGGCTTGCTAGATCTTACCACCACCGGCCGCTGTTGTTCACCGCGACTGTGCCAGTGAGAGAGGAGACCAGGAGGACACATGCCGCTTTGACTGCGAGGAGCAACGCGAGTACCCGCATGATATCTGAAAGGGTAAAGTTAACCAATTAACCTCAAATAAGATTCCTGCAATGATAAACGATGTCAGGACCTTTCTATATTAGAGGAGCTAGTGAGCATCTTACCAATTATGAATTTAATAACAATAGCAAACAATTCATGTAGCTAGTGCACAGTAGCCTAATAATGAATGATATTATGTTCTCGCTTTTTAACGTTAGAATTTTTTATATATACAGAAAATGCGATTTGTGTAGGAATACATATGTGTAGTTTTAAATTAATGTGAAAGTACTACCTACTGTTCTTTAAATGTAAATATGACTCAACAAAAATCTCAAATATCAACCAGCGCAAATACATCAGCCTACATTTTAAAAAGAAATAAATTAGAAAAAGTGAGAACCAAACTAGTCAGAGTGACCTAAAATATACTTCAAGCTCTTTCAAAAAAAAAAAAAAAAAAAAACTTAAAGAACATGAATAAGCTTTCTTAGTCTCCAAAAAATCATACAGCATCTCACGAACCAGCCTAAAATGCTTCTTTAATAAGTTTCTCAAGGTGCTGCATCATTAATTTAACATTCTAAATTTGAATAAAATACATAAGTGATTCTGGTGCAATAAGCAATCACTTACCACTCCACATTCCAGTGAGACTGACAGTGTGGCTCAATGTTTATTCATAAAATCAGTGTAGAAGTCACAGAAAGGATCCTGGATGGGATGCCAGTGCTGCTGCTCTTACAGTCTGTGTGTTAGTGATGCTCTGCTCGCAGCACTGAGCGCGTGGGACAGTCCCGTAGACCTGATCCCCTCGGTGACTGATAGGCGACACATTGTTCACATATTGAACGCTACAAGATAAATAAAAAAGGGATTTGCTGCTCTCATCTCCCTCTGTTTTTTTCCTCCCTCCTTTTGAGTGGAACTGAATGGACGGATAGCTTAATTCTTCTCATTGGGCACAATGCATACTGGAGGCAAACCCCGACATAAAAGGAGAGGAGATAAAGAAAGGATCCGTTATAGGCGCTTTAAATTACATATCATTTTGTAATCCTCGTCCGGGGGATTCCTCAGATACATTCAAGCGAACTCGTGTAAAATGCAGTCCCTTCAGGTGTCTTCTGTACACGCAGGGCAGATTTATTCCTTCTCATTGCGGTGGGAGTGTGTGCGCGCGCGCGCCACTTGTGTCCCTCTGCGTGGATGGTGTCACGACACAGTTACATTAACAGGGGAAAATGAAACATCTAAACTGGCCTTTTTACCCTGGGTGCTTGCATGTATTACTCACTTAACTGCGTCTCCTCCCTCTTGCGCGTTCTTTTTTTTTTTAGTTTAGATGTCTATACTTGCGCTCTGCACTCACTCACTCGTTTGTACTGTTTAGCCTAAATAAAGTAGCCTACATTAAGCTGAAACGTCATACTATAATTATGGTGACAAATCTGGGTTAAATGAAAGGTAGAATATTAAAGACAATGATAGTGCGTAATGCTGCTTCAGTTTAGGTTTAATCTGTGTAACACATTTTTAGTTTATTTTTGTAACTCAACTTTTTTACCCTTTTTTTGGTTTTGTGTGTCACTTATTTCGAAATATTTCCATATCTGTATGCCACAAATTTAAATCCACTAATATGCCCATCTCTAAACTGTGTACATTTCTCCACTGCAATGAGACTGATGGATTGTAACTATCCGGTTGTAACAGTTTTATAAAACGTGGAGAATTTACATATTGGATTTATTATGGTAATCAGAACTATTTGTTTACAATAATTATTTCGTCACCACCCTAGCCTTATTTCATTTTAAACAATTAGATGCAAAAGGAAAATAGCAAACGTTTTATAAAACGTTGGGTAACAACAAAAGAGAGCGTTACACATCTTTTAACCTTACAATGAATCGCATAAATCTTAGATTTTTTTTACAGTCTTACAACTTCTAATGGTAATTTAACCCATGTAGCTAATTTACTATACCATTACCATTTTTGACATTTTAGAGAACGAATAAGATAAATCGTTACAGATAAATAACTCAACACGTTTGACTTGCAATTGTGACACCAAAGTAAAAAGAGCCAAGATAAAACTGTTCACCATCTGGACTGCAGACCTCCCTTGATCACATATGGTCAGTAAAGGCACGAATCAAATAGTATTTTGCTGTCAGTTTTGACTCCATACATTTATGGTGTCGTCTGCGCAGAGAATTATGAGCAGTTGGCAAATATTAAATTAGCTTTTTGATGTTTTTTTTAAAACACATATAGCCTAAGGTGTTTGATGTCGCCATGAAAGAATCAGAAAGAAAGAGAAAGTTTTTTTTTTGAGGGATTGAAGTAAATGGCTAACTTAAGGAAGCGCGCTTTTGTTAGTGGTATTTAATGAAGGCTGCTTTTCTGGGCTTAGCCTAGTCTTCTTGAAGGATCTTAAACAGTTTTCCTGAAACACTCATGCGATGCAGCGCAGATTAGTGGCAATCCGGTTAAAGGGACGCCTTTTATATACAAATCAACTTCAAATCACTTTTTAAGCCACTTAGATATACACGCCATGGCAAAATGCTAATGCACTTTTCGTTGCCAGAGCTTAAGAAGAAGAGTAGAGGTGATTAGCTCCAATTGTAAGAATTGATCATCGGGAATAGGAGGTGATTAGTCCAAAAACCAAGAACTGTTGTCAGGATTTGGTGTTAATGATGGTTAAGGGTGGATTTAACTCAATTCATGACATTAATCCTAGTTCTACTGTTAATAGTAATATTAATAAAGATAAGAAGCAAGATGCTCGTTTTTTCACCTGCTGTGTATAGTGCATGGCCACCAGCACGATAATCCCTTAATCTTGTAAACTTCTAATGCCTCAGATATTCTGGTTTATTCATATATTCATCAGAACTATGTTCAAATCTTCTTGTATCATGTCATCAAGCCTACGTTGCAGCTAGATTATTTAAAAAAAATAAAGAGAGAGAGAGAGAGAGAGAGAGAGAACACTGACAGCTTGTCTATTGAACAAACTTATTATGTGCATTATGCATAATTTGTTGGCCCACTATGTAATTGCGTATCACTTCAATGAGCCTTGAAAACAACCTCTCCATCATGGTCAGTTATGGGACTAATTATACGCACAAACTCAGACGTGTATAGACAAACAAACGAAATAAGCCTATTTTCCAGTAGTGCTCTAGGCTATCCGCAGCAACAGTCAGCAAAGCCTTCTCATTAAGTGTGTCGGAGAAAATGATGAATGTGGGCTTAATTAAAGTGAAACGTCACTAGGGCTCTGCACGGTGAACTGTTGAACTGATTCGGAGAGGGGGGTGGATGGGCGAACACATGAACGCGCACACGCACCTCGCATTGTTCACGAAGAACCGCACGCCTGCCTGCTGCTGCTCTGCTTATTGTAGCCCATATGAATGACTTTTAGTTTAGTTTAGCTTATACACGTTGTCTTGACAAGTCTTGTCACGAGTTCTGCAGTGCAGACAGGTCGGATAATAGTCCTGTTTCATAAACAAACAGAAATAGACAACAAGAAAAATAGATCAGCAAATAAATACAAAGGATGCACACACTGCAAGTAACAAGTCAAAAATTCTAGGATACAGTGCAACAACCATAGCCTACAGCAATTTACACACTAGAAAGGCAATTTTGCATTGGGCAGTGAAAATTATTTGTATAGCTTTCCCATCCATTAACTTATAGCATTTTACTTGATTATATGAGTTTCATAATTATTCATTAATTAATAATTGTGATAAATTCGATATTATTAATCAGCAATTCAATTCGATCTTTAGTACTACGTCAATTTAAAGCTGCAATTAAATTAGGTTGATTTCTGTTGCATTAACTAAAACTGGTATCTATCTATCTATCTATCTATCTCATTGTTTATACTTGTTGTCTTATCAGTTATCGTTTTTTTACCGATGAATGATACTAAAACAGCACCACATAATTCCATTAAAATACCTCAAAAGAAAAAAAAACGTTATATAAAAAAAGACTATAATTAATTTGCTAATTATCTCGTAAAACCATTTTGCATAGGTACATAGTATGATGCAAATACCACTAGTATTAAAATAGAATAAACAAAAACAAAAATGTAGTGTAATGTAATGGTTTGTTGTGTCAAAAATAAAAACAAATAGGCTACAATAAATTAAACGTCGACTTTTTCATATCAGTTGGTCACTTGGTCAAAAATAATCTATATAATGTGCGAGGATAATTCAAATAGATTGAAACCTGACGTGTAACACATTGTTAGTCACGTGTTGCTCAGCGCACTTGATGTGAAAAAGATCCAAATATCGTCAGTGCCCTTGTTGTCAGTATGCGTCTCAATTGAGAAAGTAGACTATTGGTTTAGGCTTCTGCTGAAACTGATTTATTCATAGACAGGTTTATGCCCATTCAGCATGCCCACTATTGGTGGGGGTCAAGATTATCACATGCATTTTTAGGAATATACAAAGTTTGTCTGGCCTTGCTACTTTTTTATCGTGTTGAAAACAAGCGCCTCTGGCGATGTTTGCCCACCCTGACGGCGACCCCTCCTCTCCCTCCTTCTCCTCCTCAGTGACACACAGGCTCCCGTCACAAGCTCCATCAAATGCTGCTTGCTCAACTCCCCGCTCCTCACACAAACAATTGAACTCATTTCCAGTTCGTCTCTAACGCGATCCTACAGGTGTTTTAATGTCCCGTCGAGAAAAGCCTTCAGCGCAATGGAGTTACCCCACAGACAGTATTTGGGACGAGTCCTGATTGTGACTGCAGCGCTTCTGTCACCTGCGTTCACGTAAGTAGAAAGGTAGAAGCGCGTTTAGGTTCGTGCCATGGCTGCTAGTATCTAAAAGTAGTAAGCTAGTAAACGACTTGTATCTAAAACGAATCAGTATCTTTTTAATTTATTTTTTGCTATTAGTATAGTCAAATGAGTATAATTTTCCAGTAAATAGAAGGCTACTTAATCATTGCATACTATACTCATTCCTTTGATACTAAACTGACTCTTCCATTGTTACTTGTAACAAACTGCACGTTTGCCATTGATTATATGGGAATTTGTTGTTTAGATTCTAAGTAGAATGTATTCCAGCTGTTGCTGGTGCTGTTATTACTAGTTAAACAGGTCTTATTAGTAACAATTACCTCCTAGTACTTACTGTATAGAAACTAGTGTCTGTTCCTGTAATTCTTACATTTACATTTATTAATTTAGACGCTTTAGTTTTATCCAAAGCAACTTACAAATGAGGACAGTGGAAGCAATCAAAAACAACAAAAAACCAATGATATATAAGTGCTATTTATTCTATACTAAGTTTGTTACCACAAACATTTTAATCTCATTGGAACTGTGTGGTTATGGATGTTCTCTCACTTCTCCAAACTCTCAATGGTTATAATGTATTTATTAACATCAGCGTGTTATGATTAATATTTTCCCCACAAATCTTTTCCATATAGTAATTTTCTTTCTCATCAGATTATGCCAAGACACTGATAGAAACCAGGGTGTTTGAAAATCCATGGCTGCTTTATGTATGCCTCTGGCAAGGTCACAACCTTGTTTGAGTGTCAGGCCACTCAGCTGCTGATATGAAAAGTTCTAGAATTTGTCACTTTTTTTTTTTTTGCCGCATTTAAAATGTTCCAGTATTGATCATATTATTTGAAATGAATATGGTACCATAAAAATATCCATTCCTGAATACAATATTTTACTGCTTCTCGTTAACGACTGAATTCATTGTAATAATTTCTTCACATATGAGAGACATTTAAAAAAGACCACATTTGATGACGCTTTTTAACAGCAGCCTTCTGCAATATTTACTGCATGCAGTGTTACTTCAAAATATCACTGCTATAAAATGAATTTTCTCCTTTCTCAGGGTATTGGGCAATGACATCCTTGGCCTGAAGGTGGCAGGAGATCCAGTTCTTACCCCCAACGCAGTGTGTTTACGACTGGCAGGCCTGACCAAAAAACAGATGCGTTTGTGTGTGCGCAGCCCTGATGTCACAGCCTCTGCTCTGCAGGGCATTCAGGTTGCTATTCACGAATGCCAACACCAGCTCAGGGACCAGCGCTGGAACTGCTCCTCCCTGGAGAACCATGGCAAGCTGCCCCATCAGAGTGCCATTCTCAACATGGGTGAGTTGATGGCAAAAGGAGCATGAGCTGAAGCTGACGTTGTAGAGAGCCAATACAGTCATAATCCGGGCATCAAAATGCTATGTTGCCCAAAGAGGGAAAATATCAGAACTGTCATTGTTTAAAGCATTTGCGCCATGGAAAACATCTTTTATGAGATTTTAGGTAAAGGTCATTATAGATAATTATCTCACCAGTTGACTCATATGCACTTCTCTTTCTGAAGGTTCTGTTTACCCCTTTTTTGTGATGTAAAGGTACTTTCTTTCATCCCAGGTTTCCGAGAGAGTGCCTTCTCGCTGTCCCTGCTGGCTGCAGGTGTCGTGCATTCAGTGGCTTCGGCCTGCAGCCTCGGTAAATTGCGCGGCTGTGGATGTGAGGCTAAACGTCGCCAGGATGATGACAAAATCCGGCTCAAGTTAACCCAGCTCCAGCTTCAGACTTTGCAGAGGAGTGGCGTGTCCATAGCAGGTGCAGGAGAGAACACACATGAGTTCGGTTCACTTCACGGCAGCCTGCCGGCCAATCTGCACTCGTCCCACCCCGTCAGTCTCCTCAAACCCATGCCGGATGAGGTCACGACGCTGCAGGACACCTGGGAGTGGGGAGGATGTAGTCACGATGTCCGTCTTGGTGTACGGTTCTCTAGGGATTGGTTGGATTCTAGAGGATCCCCCCGTGACATACACGCTCGTATGCGGATTCATAATAATAGAGTGGGCAGACAGGTGTGCTTTTACATCTTCAAATCCAAATCTTTTCTGATAATCTGTACTGCAGTTGAATTGGTCTAAACCATGTCCTTTTCACATCTGACATCTGACAGTCCATCTGTAAAATATCTTCTTTTCCATTACTGTTGAGACTCTTAAATGTCATTGTTCCATTTTTTTTATTAGCTACCACATGTAAAAATATATAGACAGAGTGATACATAGATGGATCTTACTCCCATTTATGACATGGTGTTAAGCATTTGATTAACTTCAAAATATAGATATACTACATTCTTTTCATTATGTGTTTGACTTTAACAGGCAGTTACTGACAACATGAGAAGAAAGTGCAAGTGTCATGGCACATCAGGCAGCTGCCAGTTCAAGACCTGCTGGTATGTTTCTCCTGAATTCCGGCTTGTTGGTTCACTGCTACGGGAGAAATTTCTGACTGCCATCTTCATAAACTCTCAGAACAAGAACAGCGGAGGATTCAACTCTCGAACTGGTGCGAGCACCAGCTCAGATCAGCTCAGAGCCCGGCGGAGGAACATTTCCCGTGAGTTAGTGTACTTTGAGAAGTCGCCCGACTTTTGTGATCGGGAGCCAGCGGTGGATTCGCCGGGGACACAGGGTCGCATCTGCAACAAGAGCAGCCTCAGCATGGACGGTTGCGGGTCGCTATGCTGTGGCCGCGGACACAACATCCTCAAACAGGCACGGAGCGAACGGTGTCACTGCCGCTTCCACTGGTGCTGCTATGTGCTCTGTGAGGAGTGCAGGGTTACAGAGTGGGTTAATGTGTGCAAATAAACCAACCCACCTTGATCCAAATCCTCATTTCTTTTTTGGACCGAGAGACAACAAGTGTGTTTTGCTCTCACACAGTGTGCCTGTTTATCCATTTCTCTCCTTTCTTTAACCTTCATCATCTGGGATCCATTTGCATTGTGTTGCTGTTGTTGTCCTCAAAATGCCAAGTCAGAGATTGAGGAGGAGGTGACTCATGTCATTTGTCTTTTTTTCCTAACTTTGAATCTTCAGCCTCCAAAACCAAGCAAATGGTCCCAACCCCATCTGCACTCCTCCAAATAACAGCAGGAACAAATTATTCCTGTGAAATATAGGCACTGCTACAGTCTACCTTTTTTTTACATTTAAAATGTGCACTTAATGTATATTCCTTACCTTGGCAAAATGTTTGAGACATTATTCTTGATGGCGAAATACCATCAAGAATCTGAAACACTGTGTCTTGCAGTATTACAATCTTTGCCCACATGGATCATGAAGAATCAATGGCTGTGATGATTGAAGGGAACATCTCAGTGCCTTTTATGAGGTTTCATAAGATAGGAAAACTCTCCCAAGTCTGGAGCGAATCTTGGCCATCAACTGAGAATGTGCCTTGCATAGGGGTCTGAGATTATTTGGTTTTTATGAAAACCAGGACAATTGTGGAGTTGATATGCTGTGTAACCCCATCCTAACCCAGAGACAGACTAATCAGAAAACGGAGATGGATAGAGTGAAGGAACAACTGGAGAACACTTGTGCCTCCCGTGGATTTTTTGCAGCTGATTAAAAACAGTCACATCTCATCTAATACTGCTGAACAATACTGGATGCCAGATGACTTTGATGCAAGAATGGAAGACATTCATACTCTCAAGTCTTGAGCTCAGCTGTATTTAAACAATATAATTATATGGATAAATTAACTTTCATATATTGCTGCAATTTGCATTCTTAAAAAGACTTTAGAGAATTTATGTTACAATGTTTAAGAATGCCTCAAATTTTGGTTATGAAACCTTTGTTGGTTTATCATGTATAGGTTTTAGAACCAGGAAGACCCTCTAGAACAGAGGAAGGGTCATAGATCAGTGTATTAGATATATTTCTACTCTTCTGACCTCTCATAATGGGCATCAGGGATATGCTTTTAATAAAGAGTTTTATAAGCAGATTGAGGCATGAACCGGTTTTATAGGGATCAGCTGTCCAAAGTTGCACCATGTGCTGCTGAGTGTTTGTCCTTGTCTGTGAATCTGCAACTGTCAGAGTTGCAGACCACTGTGTGATTTCCTAACTAAACACAGGCGTCTTCTGATGTCTATGCTATGTGTGAGTTTTCTGACAGCACAACAATCACAAAAATTTTAGGAATAAATTAATTTTTCTGTATGATTCCTCACGAGTCTCTGTAATGAGGATATGCTGTGGTGGTTGTGAATTGAGTAAAGTGCTTCTCATGGTATTTCCTTTGGTAATAAAGATGGGAGCAAAAGAGAACTAGAGAAAAGAGTGGTGTGGAATGATAAAGCGCTGGATATCTGGTTTGCATTTCTTTATTCATTTAGCATTTCACCCTCGAGCTGCTGCAAGGGGGAATTTCCTGTCGCTGTTTCTCCCATGTGTGAGACAGAGAAACTGGATGGCCATAGACCCCCCCCCCACCTCCCCCAACACAATGCAGTGTAGCCAATCACACATACAAAGCAACATACTGACGGCATGAAGAATAATGACAACCAGACACAGCCCCAGTAAAGACAGGAGGCCACAGAACTAATCTGAAAATGCTTCAGTTAGCTACTATACGTTTGGATGGTGGGATGGACAGACGGACGGACGGACAGACAAATAGATAGATAGATAGATAGATAGATAGATAGATAGATAGATAGATAGATAGATAGATAGATAGATAGATAGATAGATAGATAGATAGATAGATAGATAGATAGATAGATAGATAGATAGATAGATAGATAGATAGATAGATAGACAGACTGACTAATGGATAGATAAATATATGGGTGGGTGTTTAGATGGGTAAATAGGTGAAAGACACAACAAGAGATATCAATGTTAGCGGATATGGCATTATGTGAATAGTGCGCATACTAAGGTAAATCAAAAGAGAAAGAAAAGGGGAAGAAATACAGCTGGAAACATCTGCTTCTGGGCTCCTTGTTCAGCTTCCATTTTTGATGTGGGATAGAGAGAAAAAGAGAAAGGGAAAGAAAAAAACAAGGAGCCAGCTACCCAGAACATCAAAGCCGTTGCCTAAATGTGCAAGCCCTCATTAGTTCTGCAAGCCTAACCAACCCGACTTATGATTGTGTTTGCTGGGGTGCACTTTGGCAAACACTTCAGAGATGAGGCTCCTTTAAATTATAACCCCCCCTCCCCCCATCCCAGCTCTCTGCTCCCAAATCTACCCACTGTAGCCTCTTCTGCCCACCCCATAACCCCCAAAACTCCCAGTGCACACAAGCACAGCACTCCCCCCCACACAGCACTCCACCCTATAATCTGGTGTGCAGCTGCAAGCATCTGCTCCACTCCCTCTCTCTTTTCCTAACAACCACTGAATTGATAAACACATCAATCATAAAGCCACTGACACACGGTGGACCGTGTGAAGTAACACGGGAACAGAGTTTCCTTTTCATCTGGACTAGGTCTGGGCAGGCACTGTGTGCTTAATTACTGTTAATGCAATATTACTTTTTAATTAATAAATTGATGCATGAGAATGAGCACTACATTATGAATAAGCCTGACTTGAATGATCATGTCATGATTACTTGTAGCGTTCAGTTTAACCTTATAATGTTTACTCAATACGAGTGATCTTTTGCTTAGACTCTGCTGATAATCTGCCATGCATCTACTGAGTAATTTTGCAGCATGCGGAAAACAGCTACTTGCTGCCAAGTTCTGTAATTTGGCAGCATCTAGCAGGTTACTTATTCATTAGGTTCAGTCAAAGCTGAATAATCACAATATGGAAATGTGCTTCCAAACACTTGCAGCAATAGATCCTCCAGCCGTAAATGATCACATAATACACATTTCAGGAGGAAACTTCTTCAAAATGTTCACTCATTATTGAGACACAAGACTTAACACGTAACACAATTTTGCCTGACAGCTTTACCAATGTAACCTTTCTGATATGATTTAGAGATCATGAGACTGTTCTTTACACAAATGTACCATTTTTATTCTTATTTTTATGTGTCCTTTTCTTTTTTTCAATACTGTTAGATATTTATGAAACATATAATTATATATTTATCATATAACATCAAAATCTGCTTTCAGGTCCTGAAGGTCACATTTCACCTTTTATGAATTCAACAAGATCATGCAGACCTTGTGTGTGTGTACATGTTTTCTATCCTGGTGGAGAATTAAACCTGAATACAGACTGACTTCTGACAACTCATGTCACATTGGGACCTATTTATTTTTGACAATGTAAAAATGCAAAACGTTTTCTGTGAGAGGTAGACGGTTGATGTATGGCTATAGAATATGCGTTTTGTAAAGTATATAAACCATTACGCCTATGGACGGTCTTCACAAGAATAGTAAACCAGACACGCGCGCGCGTGTGTGTGTGCGCGCGCGAGCTTATATTTTCTGTCACAACCACTGATCTATATATATTATAAACATTGGTTTTTAGATAATTGAACGTAGTAATGCTTGTTGGTAAATACTTAATAATCTTCTTCTGTTAATTTCAATAGATTTTACATCTTGGTTCATACAGACCACTGCTTAATGTTCATACCAGGATGCGCTTCGATGATATCGCGAGATCTTTAAGACTCTCCTGCCTATTTCGCTGATGTCGTCGCGAGAACGGAGTGACTTGCGTGAAATTATCCGGTGTTGGTCTCCGAGGTGAGTAGGCAATGTTGTAAAACGGCAATTAGATTAGAGTCTGTTAGCGAATTTATATGTGTTATTATTTGCATTAAATAGCGAAGCAATTTATAATATGTAGGTCGGCTCATGCTACTATAGTATCTTCACGTCGTGACAAAAATAAAAGGTGTTAACATTAACATTAGACGTAGCCTATAAACAGTATCACTGCCTGATGTGTTTATCATGAGAAGGCATTTCTGTCTTATGAATGATACAACAGGACGCAAGCATCTTTGTGTATTCATGAGGAGCCCACATACAGTCCGTGTAGGCTGACATTAGAAATAATTTCTCATATCAGGGTTCTCTGCTCTCTCTCTATATATATTTTGTCCAGCCAAAGTTAAAGATCATAGACGTATTAATCATTAAAATTGCAGAAGGATTTCTAGAAGATTTAAAAGAGCAACATTGGCATATGTGTAATAAATTGGATGAAGATAAGAGAGTACAATGTGGTAGCAAGTGTTCTTTTTGAAAGAGCCAGTGCTTTATCTGGAGGTATGACAGTTGTATGAGTCAATAAAAAAAAACTGACCATAGATTTTCTCTTTTGATGTTGTTAAAGGCTAACCAGCTATCATGGGGAACATTTTTGGCAACCTTTTGAAAAGCCTCATTGGGAAAAAGGAGATGCGGATTTTAATGGTCGGGCTGGATGCAGCTGGGAAGACCACAATCTTGTACAAACTGAAACTGGGAGAGATAGTGACTACCATTCCTACTATTGGTGAAGCACATTTTTAGACTTGAAATGTTGAATTGCTTGGTTATTATTGTATTATTTTCCTCTTGCATAGAGACAAAGGCATTGATGTCAGGTCTTAAGAGTCTGGCCACTGTATAATTTGTGTGCCATTGTGTTTTCTTGTTATTAGGTTTTAACGTGGAGACTGTTGAGTATAAAAATATCAGTTTTACAGTGTGGGATGTTGGTGGCCAGGACAAAATCCGACCTCTGTGGCGTCACTACTTCCAGAACACACAAGGTGAGAAGGGGACTCATACACACACATAAAAACAAACAGGGTTTTGTGTCAGACAGAGCCATGATGAATAGCCAACGGATGTAACAAACCCAACTCGTATTTAAAAATGAAAAACATATATTCCTATCCTTCTTTCTAAAATTTGATAAAGAATATTTCTTTGGATTTGAGACTTTAGTCTTTGCAACTTTACAGATCTTCTTCATGCACCAAGAGCTTGTTACACTCCAAAGAGAAAGGAAAATTCTAATCATATGACCTCTTTAAAAATGTAATTTATTCCTGTGATGGTAAAGCTGAATTTTCAACAGCCATCACATGATCCTTCAGAAATCATTCTAATATGCTGATTTGGTTCTCAAGAAAATTTCTCATCTTATATTATCATTAACGTTGAAAACCGTTGTGCTGCTTATTATTTTTGTGGAAACCGTGATGCACTATTTCAGGATTCTTTGATGAACAGAAAGTTTACAGGTTCAGCATTTATATAAATATAATAAATATACCTCTGGTCCTTTTAATCAATGGAAGGGGTCCGTGTTGATTAAAAAAATATTTTTTTCTTAACAATGTACCGTTTCAATAGGAACTACATCAACACAGAAACAAAGAAAACAGTACGTCTCAAGTTTTATCATTTGATCTTTAATGCATCTTATTTACATTTAGCATTGAAATTTGAATTAAGATCTTATATCGAGGTCCACAAGGGTCTTTATTTTTTCCTTTTATTAATTACTAACTTTCTATAACCAAATTTCACTTAAGGTCTCATCTTTGTGGTGGACAGCAACGACCGTGAGCGAGTGAATGAAGCCAGAGAAGAGCTGATGAGGATGCTGGCAGAGGATGAACTGAGAGACGCTGTACTCCTTATCTTTGCCAACAAGCAGGCAAGAGCTTTCCTTGTGCTTCTGCTGTTTCCTTCAAACCACCAACAGTTCTTTGATGTTAGCTTTGCATCTGCTGTCTACCCATTTTAAAGCAGCCCTAGCACGTGCATCAGTTTCTGTAATGCATGTGGTTATTTGTTGAAGATGGAAACCTAGCTGCAGTAATATTATGTATGGTTGTAGTTTGTTAGTTACAAAGGAGCTCAGCCAAGCAACGTTTGTTAGATAGAAAATTTCCATCAGTCGGGACTGTATGTGTTTGCCTCATCTTCCAGATGGCAGAGGTGAAAGTGGGCTATTTTTGGGCTGGATTGGCTCTCTGATGATTTGGAGAACAGTGGTTGTTGAGGTCTCTGAAGGTCTCTCTGATCTGATGATGTGCAGCTGCTGTATCTTAGTGAGAAGCAGTAGGTCACGATGCTCCCAACACTGAATCTGTAAAAGATCTGAAGAGAAATGGAGGCTTTTCAGTGTATGCAGGCCGGGATTATAGACACTGGGTCCAGGGAAATTAGTTATTGAAAAAAGTTAACAGGAAATCGTCAATGATGAGGGCATGTCGTATTTACATAAATGGTAAGATATGTAGTTGTGTCTGTTTCTGTCTCACTCTCCAGGATCTGCCAAATGCCATGAATGCTGCAGAAATCACAGATAAGCTGGGTCTCCACTCCCTGCGCCATCGTAACTGGTACATCCAGGCCACTTGTGCCACCAGTGGAGATGGTCTATACGAGGGTCTGGACTGGTTGGCCAACCAGCTCAAGAGCAAGAAATGAGAAGCAGAAGCAGACCGGATCCAAGAGGAGCCGGGGTGGGCAAAGAGTCACCTGAGTGGCAGCTCATCAGGGAGCACCAGTGGTTTCCAAGTTTCTTTCAGTCTGTACAAGCCGAGACCAACAGGAGCTGGGTCATTTCAGACCGTTTAACCCCTCGCTATGTCTCACCTAGCAGATCTGTGAGATGATTGGGGAAGCACCCATGATTCATATTCATATTCACTAGTGAAGATAGACATGTTTTGCTGTTGTCATGTGATTTAAACATCTCAGTTTCTTGTGTCTCTACACTGTAAATATATAAAAGACAGTAACGGGGAGTGAATGAAATGCTTTTACTTATATTAATATTGTGGGAGCAAATCTTAAATGCAGGTCATTTAAATTATATTAACTACACTGATAGATGAGAAACCTGTTGATTCAGTTTCCTGAAATATTTAAATAAAATCAAGTGAAGTGTTAACACAATGAAGAAACACGTTGCGCTTTTTGCTACAGTGGTGTCATTTTGCTACTGAAATTTGAATATGCATTGTGATTTATTATTAGCATATCAGCCAGACTTCATGACTGTCAGTGTTTCAGACAAAGTGGTGATGATGCTCTTATTGCATGTATTCACACAATAACCAGTGTCTCTGCACAGGTTGCTGAGCAAGCTTTGGTTAGTGCTGGATGTAAATAGATCTGAATGTAGAGCTCTTGTCTTGGCATGCACATTTTGCAAACGATTAAATAGCACCTTGTTCCGTTTTCAAGAACTGTTTTTCTGTGCTTATATTGTCCATTACCCAAGCTGCTGTTCTGTTGTGTAGCTAATTGTGTTTGTTTTACCCATTGCACGCTGTTCGTCTGTGTCACGCCGTGTAGACATGCTCATTGACTCTGTCCTTCCATTCGTGTTAGTAACTTCTTGCTAGTGTTGCATGGGCAGATCTGAGGAGCTGAACAAGAGTTGATCTCTATAGACCTCTGACTGGAAAGATTGTCAAAGCGACTTTACAGTAGACGCAGGTACTAATAGACTCAAGTATTTATGGCTGTGTGTGTATGCTCATGAATGACTAAGTGTTTTTATATATTACACGCTCAATAAAGCATGCATTTAGATCATTTCATGTGAATATCTTTTATTTGTTGTAGTCCTGTGTCCATACATTTTTATTTATTTATGTTCCATCACTTCCTTGGATTGAGATACTATGGAGACAATTTTGCATGCATTAAAATTATGTTGCCTAAAAAGATATATTTTTAAATGTTCCAAGTTACTGAAATAAATACAAAAATTGCTTATAAGTTAATTAATGCTTATAAGTTAGTTAAAAACTAATAAAAAAGCAACAGAAGCACATCACAAAATTCAAAAAAGAAAATAAAGAAATTCAAAATATTAATAAATACTATATTAGTATATAAATAATACTAAAATAACACTGTTGTCAACTAGGCTTTTTCATTTATTACACTCCAAAATCTTTAAATATGGTCAAATATTAAAATATATATTAAACAATACCAAATAGTTTAGTCTACTTGTGTATTTTATAATATTTCATCAAATCATTACCTTCAACGTGTTATAGTATTATAATATTTATTATTTATATTTTGAATTAGCTTTTATTTTATATTTTGAGTTTTCATTGTAATTTTAGTTAAAGTTTATTTTTGTCATCTTTATTATTAGTTGTTGTTATTTAATGTCCATTTAAGTTTATATTTCAACTAGCTGCCAAGACAGAATTTCTTTCTTTCTTTCTTTCTTTAAGTTTTCTTTAAATCTTTTTTTATATATTTATAAAATTATATAAAATTATGATGATTTTAAGAGTTTAGTTTTGACTAGCAATAACAATGATTCCATTCAATCAAATTCAGAAGTATTTGCATATAAGACAGGTGCTTGTGCTCCACAAAGTAAAAATTATGGAAAAAACAACACATGACACAACAAAACCACTCAAGTCTTTCAGAACCAACCACGTCTTTATAACAAAAATGAACCCACATGTCTGATGAAGTTCATCTACTATAATTGCTTCCATTCTGGGATCTTTTTTCGGTTTACACAAACAGCTTATTCGCTTCAGTCATTCAGTGGTTTGGTGTGCAATTATAAAATTTGTTTCTGCATTCTGAGAACTTTATCAGACACCATAGAATGTTATAAATCTTATCTTTGTGTGGTTTGTGAAAATTTCATAGAGCATACTGAGAGCACTTCATCTGCTCTGTGTGAACACTTACGGCTCTTAGTCTTAGAAAAGCCTATAAATAATAAGAAGGGAAGTCTGTTTGTTTAGCAAGATGCCCAGTACCTCACCCCCTTATTCTGTGGCAAATCCCACACACCTCCCTGCCTGCCCTCACAGTGTGTGTCTCCAGGGGTGTGACAGCAGTATGTGGGTCAGGGCTGCTCCCTGGGTTGCCAGCCCCAATGGCCCCCTGCAGGCGGCTCATAATAGCGGCACCATTGTGGGTGCCATAGCTGGGATTCCCTCCCGTAACCGGGGCACCCTCGCCCAGGGCACAGACTCACTGGCAGCAATGCTGCAATCAATTCATCAATCTGTGATGGGAGTGGCGACCACTGAAGCCAGGCCAGCCCACCCCTCATCCAGGCCATGACCACCAGCAATGAGGCTGAGAAGTAGGACTGGAGAAATCCGGAGCTGGATTGCGTACAGCTGATTATTTGTGGGGATGATATTCAGTCACAGCGGACGGCCATAATGAGAGTTCTTCTACTTTGGGAGGGTCAAAAAGTCAAAAAGTTTCAATTTAATACATGGATTGCCAAGCATGAACAAGCAAGTGCACACACACACACACACACACACACACACACACTTTAACACAATAATGTTAAATTTGGAGTGAGGCTGGGCTGTAGCCAGGAACATTGAAGGGTACACATCAACTCCAGATTAGTGGTTGTTCAACATGGCTTTCCAGCAAACATCAGAAAAGTTGTAGTTGTAATTAATATTAATATTAATTTAGTAGTAGTAGTTTTGCTCATTCAAACGGTAGCAAAATGCAAAAAAAGTTAAATAATAATACACATTTTTGCTTATTCATAACAAATAAGTCCACTGAAATGGGTCAAAATGTGGTGTGATAATATAACAGGGAAATGTAAGTGATTTATGGACATGGGGGTGTTCAGTAGGATATAATTACTGTCAGTGTAAATCTTTGTCTGTATTCCTTCAGAGTAACCATTATAGCTGTACAGTACAAAATAAACTGAAGTGATAAAGATTGACGTTTTAGCAACATCCTCATTTAGTTGATGTCTCCATCTGCTGGACAACGAAATGAATCGTTACGTCCGTCTTCCAAGTCAAGCCACTTTATTTAAGTAAAGCTTTATACAGATTGTGTCAAAGCAGCTTTACAGGTACAAACAGGAAAATAGTTTTATAAAGTAAAATAGTCAATAATGCAAGAGGACAATAACAAAACTTGATACAGTGATGTCATCATGCAGTTCTCTTCAAATCGTGTCTGTGCAATCAAGCCGACAATATTCCTAGGAATGAAGCTTCTCCAACAAAGCAATATTTTTTAAAATCTACCACGTAGTAACAACTCCACTGAGCTTTGTTGAAGACAGTATATAAAAGCCCTTCAGAAAACTTAGCTTGGCTTTACCCAATGTAGCACTAATACACTATATGTAAACAATAATAACAATACAACCATAGAAAATGCAGTAAAAGCTATTGCATTAATGTAGTAGAATCATACATTCATATTCAGATAAACAAACCCTGGCATTTGTAGTTTCTACATTTTGTAGTCCATTTATTTTATATCCCTAACGAATATTAACCATGGTTTCGTTTACCTACCTAAAATCTAAAAATCACGGTTAGTATAGTTAAACCATGGTAACCACAAATTTACCATAGCTACACTAACCATAGTTTAACCATATTTGTAGTAAAAATGTGGTTATACAAATGGTAATCAATATGGCAAAAAAAAAAAAAAAACATGGTTACCACACTTTCACTACAATAAAACCATGGTTAATGTTCGTATTATAGATTAAACATAATAGTTTGCTTTAGAAGCTGTGTAGAACTTAAATGAAGTGAGAAGCTTTTTTTTGTTTTTTTACTTGTTACATTGAGCTAACCATTGTGATGAGGAGCTATCCATGGTGTTACATTTGGTTAATGAACAAGAACTGCTGCTAAATCAATCAGTCAGTCAATCTTATAGTTAGTATAGTGACTATGAAATAGTGTTGTGGAGTATACATGCAACTGAACTATATATGATCTATATGTTTTCTATTATAGATCAGCGATACATCCTCATCTAAAGCCTCTGCAGTCCGAAGAAATAGCTACCGACATGCGAAGCAACTTTATTGTTCCCTCTCCCGCAGACAGTGGTCGCTGCTCGGGCGGATTGGGATGGATTTATAGCACGGGAAATCGCTGCGTTATGAATTTCATAAAATCTTTGCTTTTCAGCTGTGGACTGTATTCTTTCGAGATCTTGCCAGATTTGTTTATCCAATCTCCTCTGTTAGATACGTAAGAACGGAAGAAGTGTACGATTTTTAGAAAACATCTTGTTGTCTGTAAAGCAGGCCGCTTAGGCCTCGGAGTTTACTACAATTTTGCCCGGCATGGTACGCTCGGCCCACGGAATACTCGCGGCTTTTTTCACCCGGTAAGACCCGTTAGCGCCTTTCGAAACAGCGCGCGCTGCAAAAAGTTTCCCAATGGGTCGTATGATCCCAACCTCCATATTTCATATTTTAGGTACATTTGAGTTTAGATTAGTGAGCTAACTCAGTAGCGTGTCGTTGTTGGATTGTAAACACAAAGATTAGGCAGATCCACGTAGTTAGACGTTGACGAGCATGCTATGTTATTAGCAGCTAAGCTAGCAACTAGCTATTGTGGTTCAACAAACAGTTTTCTGCTATCACAGACCGTGTGGCTAAATCAAAAACATTTCTTTTTAAATTAACAAATCCAGTGGACACATTAATTGTGCATTGCACATAATAGCTTTTATAATTATAAGCATCGTCCAAGTGTAAGCTCTGCAGCTCTGAACTATCTGAATGAACTATAAACACAAAGATGAGTAGTTACTGTTTAAGTTATTAGTTCATTTATACGATTATTAATAACTTTTCAGCGGTCGCTTTCATAAATGTGTGGTTTATACAGCTATAATGCATAAATGTGTATAAAAGTGTTATTACTCGCATCTCAAAAACCTCTCGAGATCTAATCACCGATTTAACCCAAAGTAAATGAATATCAGGACCAGATAGACTAGGCACAAATGGTTTGGGGATGATGTTTAATAATTTGCACATTTTGATCTTAAAATATATAATTATAACAGTTTTCGTGCTTTTGCCCTTTATTGTATGAAGTCTTGTGTTAGAATGAATAGAAACTTGCTTAGATGGAGTCTCTTGACTATAATAAAGGCAGCAGGTGCATGGGTGTCGAACTTAAGCTAACCAAATGAAGCGGGAAACTGCTGACAGATCCTGTTGGACATAAAAAATTTTTTAGTTTAGAGTGCATGTAGTATTATTTTCATAAACGTTTGTGTATATGAATGATCATTCTTCCTTTTTTTTCAGCTAATTTTCCTCCACTCTTTCAACAGGTGCATGGTATCCACCTAGTCCTCGGTTTGACAGCAGTGGTCCTAGTAGCGACACATTTCTCATCTACGATTGACTGAGAGCTCTTGTCACTGCCCACATACTTCTTATACAACACTCTACTGTAAATACAGCGGTCTTGACAGGATTGCAAGCTGATTGGTGAACCACTCGCAAATGAAGCTGACTCTCCACAGAGGCAGCTAAGTGAACTTTGGTCCCCAAACAAGCAATACCATATCACAAGACTTTTTTTTTTTCTTTACATTGACATATTTGGCCAGAGATTTTACGATGGCATCTGTTCCAGTTTACTGCTTATGCCGTCTCCCTTATGATGTCACGCGGTTCATGATAGAGTGTGATGTTTGTCAGGACTGGTTTCATGGCAGGTGAGGTGGCATTTTGTAAATTATAATTGAAAGCCAAATTGAAATCACCTTTATGGTATACATGATGTTATTTGTTTGCAGTTGTAATGTTTTCTTTTTCTTTCTTGTAGTTGTGTTGGTGTGGAGGAAGACAAAGCGGCAGATATCGACCAGTATCACTGTCCTAATTGCCAGGTGACACATGGACCCTCTGTCAGTAAGTGCTGCAAATACTGCATAAAACCTACCATTTTGTTGATTTATAGATTAAATGCATTTTTTTCTGAAATATTTATTTTATTTTCATTAAAAATCACTATTTTAAGAGTACTGGGATAACTCTGTCTTCATGTGTATCCAGTGTTATTTTACTATCATTGAGGTACTATTATAGTTTTTATTAATATTTTGAATCTGTTATACTTACAGTATTCATACCCCTTGGTTTTTTCACGTTTTGTTATTTTGCAGCCTTATGTTAAACTATTTTAACTTTTTTGTCCCACATCAATCTACACTACATACACCATACTGATCAAGCAAAAAGCAGTGTCTGTGTAGTTTATTAATCTTTTTTATGTCTGTTTTTTTTTCTTTTCGTATGTTAAATTACAACGAGAATTTTAACCTTGGTAACTAGCTGAAATATATATTTCCGTTAATGTTGATTTTGTTTAAAGTTCTAAAAAGGTTTATGGTATTAACATTAGTTACAGCTTTATTTAACCATAATAACTTGAAACAGACTAATAATCTATCAAGCGCATGTAGGCATGAAAATAAACCGTTTATAACCTCATGGTGGAACACAAACACAATGTAAAGACAACTTTAAACCATTAAAGTAGATCAGAATGGACTACCAAAATTGTGAGCTTGCACGAATTTGATTAGTAACTATGGTATTTGTTTCCCTCTCAGTGCGCAAACGTCGGGGGGCTATTAAACATTCTGATGCAGGAGTGGTGAGAGAGTCCGGACGTCCTGTGAAGACGGGCAGTGCTCAGTTTGTCAGAGAGCTACGCAGCCGCACTTTTCCCAGGTATGGTCACAGGATGATTATTTATTGCCATGTCCAAATTAGGCCACTGGATGACCTTACTTTTATTAACCCAGATTAATTTAGTTCTGATCAGACTTTAAGCTGTGATTCACACTGTTCAGCTTTGGCTAGCAATCTTTGGTGTCTTTGGATTTTTAAAACATTTTATGATTAGTATGCTGGAAAATGTACTTGACTTTTTATTTGTTTCTGTTTAAGTGCTGATGAGGTCCTGCTGAAGCCGACTGGGACCCAGCTCACGGTTGAGTTTCTAGAAGAGCGCTCCTTTAGCGTCCCGGTCCTGGTCCTCAGGAAAGATGGTCTGGGCATGAATTTGCCCCCGTCATCTTTCTCAGTGTCGGATGTAGAGCATTATATTGGTAAATAACTCTAATCTGCATTCCCATGCTATGCTACTTTTTAAGTAGGATTTTAGAGGGGAATGTAATGCTTTACTATTGCTTTATAGGTTCTGACAAGGAAATTGATGTGATTGATGTCAGCCGCCAAGCAGACCTGAAGATGAAACTGGGAGAGTTTGTCGAGTACTACAACAGCCCAAACAGAGACCGAGTGCTCAATGTGATCAGCTTAGAGTTCTCAGACACCAGGTACTTTTAGGGATGTGCAAATCTACAAATGTCCATCTGAATGTGTACATCTGTAGCATCGGTGCTTTGAAGGAAATGGAAATATACCCTTTATTGTTCTTACTGTGATTGAATGATCCATAAAAACTGCCATTTCTTACAATCAACTACAAGCTAGAGTTCAGATCTGTTTCTGTCCAGTCTACAAACCAAATCCTTGCCCTGCATTTTTCTTGATAATTGGATTCACTTAAATGTATCACACAATACAGAAAAGATCTGTTTCTATTTCCATTACATCACAGCTTCAGAGGGGTTCAAAGGTATAACTTTTCTAAGAGGATTTAACCTTGCAAACTGTCTTGCATTCCTTGTCTCCTTTTGTAGGTTGTCAAATCTAGTGGAGACACCAAAGATTGTGAGGAAGCTGTCATGGGTGGAGAACCTCTGGCCTGAGGAGTCTATTTTTGAGAGGCCTAATGTGCAGAAATACTGCCTGATGGGAGTGAAGGACAGTTACACAGACTTTCACATTGACTTTGGTGGAACTTCTGTGTGGTACCATGTCCTCCGGGTCAGTTGTTTTCTATTAATCAAATGCAGTGGAAAATGGCGGAGAAAGAGAATGACTCTCCAGAAAGCATCATGCTTTGTCCTCCAGACGAAAGTGGTCATATGGTATTTCTTTTTCTGCATGTCAGGGTGAGAAGATCTTTTACCTCATTCGTCCCACTGCTGCTAACCTGTCGCTTTTTGAGCGCTGGAGTTCATCCTCCAATCAGAACGAGCTGTTTTTTGGGGACCAGGTAGACATGTGCTACAAATGTTCACTAAAGCAAGGAAACACCCTCTTCATCCCAACAGGTACTATCTCTTTTTCTGACAGATTTATTTCAAAAATAACTTTGTTTTGATATCCCATGTGACTGAGAGAAATTATAATTAGATTAATAATGGGGATTCTTTGTGTGATAATTATCTGCCGTCAGGGTGGATTCATGCTGTTCTGACCCCTGTGGACTGTTTGGCATTTGGGGGAAATTTTCTACACAGCCTCAACATTGACATGCAGCTTCGGTGAGATGACGCTTCTGTTTGTCTCCTTAGTAGTATTGTGTTGCACTGGGCTTTTTCATCGGTCATTCTTTTCTCTTTTTTCTTTCAGAGCATATGAAATAGAAAAACGACTGAGCACAGCAGACTTATTCAGGTTTCCAAACTTTGAGACCGTGTGTTGGTATGTTGGCAAGCATCTGCTGGACACCTTCAGAGGTGAGCTTTCTCCTCATAAAGCAAATGGCTTTTTTTTTACGGTTTATTTTTGTTTTAGTACAGCATTCTTTCATGTACTTTGGTTTTTCTGTTTTTTCCAATCTATATTAGGTCTAAGAGAGAATCGGCGGCATCCTGCCACATACTTGGTCCATGGAGCCAAAGCACTCAATAATGCTTTCCGCGGCTGGACACGGAAGGAAGTATGGCTAATTATGTTAGATGTGTTAGTGGTGATTAATAGAGTATATTAATAGATATATTTGTAGATATGAAGTCAATTGGAATTTAACATTAAAAGTGTTTCAGTGAGTTTAATCAAAACTGTAATTCAGTAATTAATGTGCATCGTGTTCATTAAACACCTCATGTAAATATAGGTCGATAATGTGAAAGAAAATGAGTTAATTTTGGGAAAAAAGTAATTGGCAAACCAGATTTTACTGTTTTACTTGTCATTTTTAATAAATGTATTAATGCGTAATTGGTTAGACTGAAATGATTTTACATTTATTGAAGAAAACAGAGTTTGAATATTAGTTTTATATAGAATTTTGTCAAAAGGCTAAAAACCATAAAAGAATTAGATATTTGATATCAATCTTGAATGGCATGCTAACGATGTCAAGTATTTGTCTTTACATTGTTGTTTACCATCATAAATTTGTTTTTTGAATATATATGTATAATTTTTTATTTTTTCTCCTTCTCAGTCCCTGGCTGAACATGAACAAGAGATACCAGAGACTATAAAGACCCAGCAGCTAGTGAAGGATCTGGCTAAGGAGATACGCCTAGTCGAGGTGAGAGTAGCTCTGGGTTAGATTTCAGAGAAAAAATCTAGTCATTTTTGTCTTGCTTCTGAATTTATGTTTCTTTTGCAGGATATCTTCCAGCAGAACATCGGCAGGAGTGGGACACCATTTGGGGGCTCTCAGGGTCTTCCCTCTCCTCACCCCAAAGCTCCATTAAACACATCCCTCAGTTTTGGCCAGCACCCTGGTAAAAAGAGAGGCACCAAGCTGAAGGATGGATTTGGAGGAGGGGGTGTAGGCCTTCCAGGAGCTAAGAAAAAGAGCCAAAAAGGCAAAGAGATAAAAACAGAAGCCGGAGAGCTCGACCTGCTGGAGATTCATACTAAACACACGCTCAAGAAGTTCCAGCCAGGAAGCAAAGTCAAAAAGAGCAAGGTAGAGTTTCTGCTCAATAAGATTTTTTTTGTTTGTTTTAAAGAAAGTAATAATTTTATTCAGTTAACATGCAACCAATTGATCAAAAGTGACAGAAAAGACATTTAATGTTACAAAAGATTTCTATTTTGAATAAATTATGTTCTTCTGAACTTTCTATTCATTAAAGAAGAAATAAAGAAAATGTAACACTGTTTCCATATTAAGCAGCAAAACTATATATATGTGTATATATATATATATATATATATATATATATATATATATATATATATATATATATATATATATATGTGTGTGTGTGTGTGTGTGTGTGTGTGTGTGTGTGTGTGTGTCTAACGATTTATTTAAAATTGTGATAATATAATATATTACTATAATATAAAAGTAAATATAGCTTTGTGAGCATAAGAGACTTGCCAATCTCAACCTTTTGAACAGTAGTTTACAGAATATTATTATGGTTATGATTTATTATTATTGTATATTCTCTGCCTGATAAATTATTACATTATGAAATTTGTTTTACAAAAAAAAAATATATATATATATATATATACACACACACACACACACACATATATATATATATATATATATATATATATATATATATATATATATATATATATATATATATATATATATATATATATATATATATATATATACACACATATATACTCAATAAAAAACATATTTTTATGATGGAACCAAAACTGAAAAACTAGTAGTGTTATATTATATCGTCATTGTAAAGAATATAATTTAACTTTTCAGCATGAGCTGCCCAGTGACTGTCTAGATGATTTTGAAGAGAAGATCAACAAGAGCAAGCTTAAGCTTGTGCTGACTAATGGAAAGATCCAAGGGTAAAACCGTGTCCTTCAGCCATTTCCCTGAAGAGTTTTTAATGTTATGTGATGACACTTATTTTTAATACCTCTTCTTCTTCCTCTCATAGAAAGAAGGGTCGTGCTGGCAGTGCAAATGGAGCCGGGAGTTCACTTCAACAGTTCCAGCCCCACATGGCTACTTTGTCTGACTTTGACTCTGAAGACGAGCTTCAGATTGATGAAACCCCTCCACCTCGCCGTAGACCGTCTCTATCTAGCAAGAAGAAATTAGCTGGTAAAAGATTTCTCCTATTTATTACTCATGCTTTCATGATTCCTTTGTTTACGCATCATTTACCCCCATTTATATCATTCCAAACCCGTAAGATTTACTTTTCAATTTAATAACAGTAATATCTTGGCTCAATGGTCTCATTAAGGTCTACCAAGGAAACTACCTCGGGCCAAACCGTGCAGCGACCCCCACAGGATTCGTGAGCCTGGAGAAGTGGACTTTGATATTGAGGTATCCCAAGTCTCTTATAGGCAAGCTTAAGATTCCTCTCTAGGTGTCTGGTTGTCACTGCTTTTATATCTTGCTTTTAAATAGGAGGATTACACCACAGATGAGGAGATGCTTACAGTGCAGGGAGTAAAAGGTGGAGCAGGCGGGATTTTAGACTTGCTCAAGGCAAGCAAACAGGTTGCAGGTCTTGATTCTGCACTGAGGTACTTCACACGGAACTTTTTATACTACATGCTGATCATTACTAGCCTTTATCTCAAAGTCAAATATGTAGTTATGTACTTGCTGTTAGGCTCAACTCTACTAATTTTCCCCTTATCATGAAGTGAGGAAGCACCAGCCTCCCCCAGCACCCGTGATGCTATCCAGGGCATGCTCTCGATGGCCAACCCTCCATCATCCTCATCCTCTTCCTCCTCTTCCTCTCCCCTGTCTGTCTCTGGAGGAGGTGAGATGCTGGGGCTTATAAAGGAGAAAGGAGGGAGAGCTGGGTGGATAAGTGGAGTCAAGAAGAGTGAGAAAAAGACCACATTTCAGAGGCCAGGAAAACGGCCTATCAAACGACCAGCACGGCACCTCAGTGATGAAGAAAGCTTGGATGAACAGGAGACCTTGGGTACCTGTTTTAAAGACTCGGATTATGGTGAGGTCACAGATTCTTGAACATTTACACCACTGTTGCTAACATAACTTAGCAGAGGAAATACTGCGACCCACAGTGATTCTGTTTAAAGGAGAATTTCCACCCTCTTCTACAGTGTATCCATCACTAGAATCTGACGAGGAGGATCACATAAGCAAGTCCAAAATGAAAAGAAAGCGAAACTGGGATGATACACCCTGGAGTCCAAAAGGTATCTGTGTTTATGATTTATGATTATGGAGCATTTCTTAATGGTTCTAAACCTCATTTCTTTGCATATCCTCAGCCCGTGTGACCCCTACACTGCCTAAGCAGGAGCGGCCGGTGAGAGAGGGTGCAAGGGTGGCTTCTGTAGAAACTGGGCTTGCAGCTGCTGCTGCCAAACTGGCGCAACAGGTGAGCTTTTGTCCCACACTTTGCCTGAACTTTTATAGATGTGGACCATTACAACTTTGGATGTGAATCTTTAAAGGGATAGTTCACCCAAATACGGTGTGAAAATTCTATAATTAATTGTAAATGTCGTTATTTTCGTTAACCCGATATTTTTGATGAAATCTGAGAGCTTTCTGATCCTCCATAGACAGCAAGGCTCCTATCATGTTCAGGGCACATAAATTTAGTAAAAACTTTGTTAAAATGGTTTGTGATATCAGTGTTTCAACCATCATTTTACAAAACTATGAGAATTTTGGTGTGCAAAAAAAAAACTTTATAAATATATATGAAAATGTCTCTATTAATTGATGCATAAAAACCTGTTCTCTTGAAATTAAATTACGCTTTAGTTATTCATTGTCCATGCTTTATGTGTTTTATTGCTATAGTTCAAGTGCTGTCACAACTTGATCTGCAGGTTCTAATTAGCATGTTTTGACTATAATTGGACTTTTAAAACTATATTCTGTTTTGCTTTTCTTCAAAAAAACATTGCCTTTAAACGTACACAATGGTTCAAAAGTTTGAAGTCATTAAGTTGGTTTATAACTCTGCAGTTATTTAATCCAAAGTACAATAAAAACTTTAATATTCTGTAATATTACTACAATTTAAAATCAAGCAGCTGTGCTGCTTATTGTTTTTGTGGAATCTTACTGACCCCAAACTTTCGTATATAAACATTAATATATATTTTTTTATATTTTCATCAATGCTATAATTTAATATAATTAAAATTATAAGTATTTTGTCACTGTGCCAATTTTTTTTTTGTCTTGTCTTTATCGTTGATCATCAAAACATTTTGTTTTCTCAGTATTTTCCTTGACAAGATTAACACTGACCTTAAACATCTTGTTACTTAAATGTCAGGAACAGCAGAAAACCATAACCAGGAGAAAATACACCAAGAAGAAGGTCCCTCAAGAGAAAGTACATTCTGCAGCTGCCCAGCTCCAGTGCCAGCCGGACTCAGCCCCTGTGTCTCCTCCTCTGCCCTCTGAGCCTCCTGTGGACTGCATCGTTGAGGAGAGGAGAGTGGAGGTGTACTCTGCCAGCCTGCTGGACCACGAGTACACAGCAGGACCAGGTCCTTTCAGCCCAGGGGGCCCAAGAGGAAGTGGTGCCATGGCACCTGGCGTGTTCCTGACTTCAAGACGCCCCTCACTCTCTCCCCAAAACAGCAGCAGTTATCCTCCCTCTGCCCCCTCACCTGGAGGGCTGGCTTCTCCAACGTCAGCAGGAGTGTGTCAAGGTAACTAGATTTACCGTACGTAACCCTTAAAAGAATAAGTGTTTGGAATCACATTAACATTTTCCACTCTTCTTTCTCACAGGAAAACGTCCGAAGAAAGGACTTGCTACGGCTAAACAGAGACTGGGAAAGATTCTGAAAATACATAGAAACGGCAAGCTTCTCCTGTAGTTTGATAATATGAAGAGGAGACTGCAGGGAACAATAGAGGAGGAGAGAACGAATAAGGATCAGAGAGGACTTGGTGTTAATTTATGTGACTGTTTTATGGTTAATGTTCTGCTAGCCTGGTTTTTAGTTGCTTCATCGGGATGAAAAGTGAAAAGAATGAGAAAATTCAGTTGAAATCCATTTAGCATTGTGTTTTAGAATAGAAAATCTATTTGAAAAGCAAATAGAGCTAAATAGATGGATACAATAATGGAGTGATGACTATTGCTAATTCTTTTTCCATAATTTTCAGTACTCCACCCTTTGTTTTATAATTATATACTGACTTAGTTTGAAAATTGTATATTTGTAGAAAAAAAATGCTGAGGAGCACTTGATGTTAGATCAAATTGCCTAAAGCCATTGCAAACAAAAAGATGACACTGTTCAGAAGATCTCTGACTGGTTTATTTGAAAAATTTGCTTCCCAAAAAATTGGCCTGAATTGTCAAAAGTCAATTTATAAATGTCCCTTTCTCATGGCTATTTGTCCCGGTCCATTCTCCTGAATCGATGCATATTATTTGTTTACATGCCTCATTTAGTATCTTTTCATATCAAATTATTTTATACCATAGTAGGCAATTTGATACACAATTGAACGTAATTGCTGTAGAAGTCCTGTAGTAACGTCTCTTTGCTTGTTGAAATGTTTTTACAGTAATACTAACACATTTTTATCAACAACTGTATTTTAAGATGTGTATATACTTTAAATTTGTCTTGTTTTGTTTGTTTTCCACCTAGCATGGGCAGCATAGTGTCCTGTCACCATTTGGCCAAGGTTGTCTTTCCCATCCATAGTACAGCTCCATGTTTAATTGTAGAGATTGAGCTCAGTGGTGGGCACGTTTTAACATAGTAATTGTAAAGAACACAGAAATTGACTTTAGTGCAGTTTGAGATCTTACGGCTGATTCAGTAGGTTCAGTGTACATATTAGGTGTTTTGTTTTATTTTTTATTTTTTATATTATTAACTTTTATTTAGAAAGAAAGAAAAATGCATTGGAATCTTTCTTGACACCTTGTACAAAAATACGTTTTGGGTAAATAACAGCATATGAGTTGTTTAGTTCAGTTTTATTTGTATAGGATAATTATGCTGTTATTTTTCATTGACGCTTATGGTATTAGCAATTTGATGAAGTTAATGTATTCTATTTCTACTTCAATGTTATTGTTCATTTTACCCCCCCCCCCCCACTTATCAATGATATTAATTTTAATGTCAATATACTTTAGTTTTGCTTTTTTATATAATACTTCATTCTAGAAGAGTTAAATGTAACATTTTCTTGTAATTCTATGTAATGGCAACAATATATATTTTTTGTCTTCTCCTTTGACAATTATGTCAGAACCAAAAAATATTGATAAATTAGTGGGCCAGTGTAAATATTGTTTAGTTTTTTTTTTCTTCTTCTTCTTTTTTTCCCCCTAAAAATATCACGGATCTTGTCATCATGCTATCCATGTGTAATTGGAAATTTGTTTGGAGGTTTGTAGAAATATGTTTTGAACGTGAAATAACAGAAGAAAGTTGTTCGAATATTCTGGTAAAACTATTATTTTTAGATATTGTTGTCGGATGATTCTGGATATTTTTGTAATATTTTGAGTTTTTTGTACATCCGTTTGATTTGTCATCAACTTCACATCGTCTCTTAATGTTGCTTCTTACACTCATATTTTACTAAACATCTGTGCCTTCAGTAAAAGTACATAGCGAGCTCTCTTACTGAAACTGTGCATATCTGCACATCTTTTGATACTAGATTTAGTTTAATGGCATCTCTTGTCTACTGAGACAGCTATTCAGGATTTCTAGCAATTGACAGTAAAAAAAACAAAAAAAAAACAGGAACGATGTGAAGCAAGATGTGCAACAAAGAAATTGTTCAAAAACCTCAAAATATGTGAGGACTGACTTTCAAATATGTTCTTATTAAAACGTACATTTACTTAAGTTATTCTCTTCTCTATCTTTCTCTCTTCTTTATTAATTGTGTGCATTTAGGATTCATGTATTTATTAATCTTTTTTTTCTGTTAAAGTTAATTTGAAACTATTATTGTTGATCACAGTTCCTCTCAGGGTTTAATTTGTATCTAATTTCATTTTGATAGAATCGTTTAAAAAGAGCAACAGTAGTGTTAGGAGTTCACATTCAGGACCACTTTAAAACCAAGTCAAATTTGAACCCATTTACTATTTATAATTGGACGTTGTCTTTTGCTAGTGTCACCACCTTTGGTTTTGGCTTGAGCAGATTTTTCCTAATGACCTCTATTAAAAGATATTTGTTAAATAAAAAGTGTTTGCATTTTTGTCATTTTAAGTCTGTTTTCGTTTGCTTTGCAGTATAGTCTCTCACATGCTTAGTTGGTCAACTCCACATTTCCCCGCGAAAAAAAAATCTTTGTCTCTTGCAGTAGTTCAGACGTTAAATATATGAACCCATGGAAATGGAATGATGAACAGCACAAATTAAATTTATGGCAGTCAGCGATTGGCTGATGCCACGTCTAGTTCGATCTCAACAGTGTTCATAGGCTTTTTTTTCTATTTATTTTTTTATAATTAATGTATGTAAATATGAGTCAAATCATTCATCAGCTGTGCACAATGTCCTCCCATGTGAAGTGCTGTTGGAGCACAATGCATGATGCCACGTTTATCTACCTTCCCCCCTGGACCAGGAACCTTCAATAATCTGGTTAGAAATTGTTGATCTTGGTAATAAAGCCAAAGTGTTTACTGTCCCTTCATGATGATCATGATCTTTTCAGTCTAGTATGTGCTCTGGTGCTCATGTATTTTCATCTTGTAGCCTCAAAGAGTTGTGAAGAAGACTCACTGCGTTGATGTCATCGCAGGTTAGTTCCTTTTCAAAGACTCAAACTTGTCTCATTGATCACAGAATGTTATCGTTTTCTTTATCCTATCATTTCAAGACAAAGCTGGGCCGTTTTTCCCTGACCCATCATCACTATGTAGTATTCTGCAGAGTGATGGAATGAGGCTCGGGGAGCTTGTTGGAGAAAACTGTTTATTCTGTGAGTCAATTCCATTGTCCAAAGTCCCTTCATAAATTGATAATGATATTTCACTTTTTAGTGGGCCGTTTAGACTGAATAAAATTCTTAATTCCTACCTTGTCCACCTCAGGCTCAAAGAGTACCTGCCAAAAAGACTCAAAAGAAGCTCTAGCAGAGGCAAAAAGCCCTACAGGTATGTATTATTACAATTTACAATTACATTTTTTTTTTAAATATAATTAATTCCTAAAGATGCTTTTTCAACAGCCATTACTCCTTTCATGATTCTTCTATGAATAGAAGGTACCACTACCCCCCCCCCAAAAAACACTCAACCTTAACTGTTTGAATGAAAAGAATAAGAGTTTAAGAAAGATTAAGATTGATCAAATTGTGTTCAGTAATCTGTGTATGGTTTGTGCCTGCAGGAAGTGCCTTCTCCTGATCCATCAGCACTCCGTGGTATTTTACAGATACGTGGAACAACACCTCATGCACCAACCGGCCTTACTGGCAGAGCAACTTCTGTTTACTCTGTAATGCCCAGTCAGATTTGTTGTCTTAACATTTTAATTTTGAATGCTAAAAAACAAGGTTTGAAATACCTTGTTCATTTCAGGCTCAAAGACTACCAGTTAGGAAACCTCAAACAGATGATTCAACAGCTGTCTAAGTTTCTGCAGGTAATCTAGCCCATTGATTTTGCATTAATGAATATAATAAAAAATAAAATAAAGTGTATACACTTCTGCTCAAATCAATAATTTTATTTAATACGGATACATTAAATGACAGTAAAGATATTTAAAATGTTATAAAAGATTTCTATTTAAAATAAATGCTGTTCATTTGAACTTTCTATTCAAAGAATTCTAAAAGGTTTTTTATTATGGTTACTACAAAAATATTAAGCAGCACACCTGTTCTCAACACTGATAATAAATAAATGTTTCTTGAGCCACAACTCAGCATATTAGAATGAATTCTGAAGGATTATATGATATTAAAGACTGCAGTAATGACTGCTGAAAATTAAGCTTTGCCATAGCCCATCACAGGAACAAATGACATTTTAAAATGTTAAAATGAAAAAAATATTTACAATTGTACTTTTTCACAATATTTTTTTAATTAATGCAGCTATGTATAATGCCAGTGTATACTGATGTTACAGCACCATTTACAAACTATGTGTTATTATGCAGTGCTTTTTCCCCCCATAAGGTTAATATGAATGTAATGTGATTCAAAAATATTTTTTTTTAGGAAGTGGTGTGTTCTTCTCCCCTGACCATGTGGCCCTGCGCAGTATTCTACTGAGTGAAGGTGTGAGGGCTGGTGGAGCAACACCCAGAGTTTGCACCTGTCCCACTGGCAGAGGAACTTCCATTTATTCTGTGAGTCTGCTCCGATGGATTCATTTACATTTATTCATTTGGTAGATGCTTTTATCCAAAGTGAGTTACAGCTGAGGAATACAACAAGATTAAGGGATAAAGATATAAACAAATGGCATATAAACAATTAAATGCTTGCAGGAAAAAAATAGTTTTCAGTTGTTTCCTGAAGGTTGTGAGGGATTCGGCTGTGTGATTGTCTGCTGTGAATTCCTGGGTGAGTGGAGCAGAGACCTGAAAGCTGTTGGATCTGGTTTTGTTTGTGAAGTAATTAGCAAAATCATATCCTGCTAGAGAGGTGGTGGGAAGTGGCGGAGGGGGACAAAGGAGAGTATTGTATGTTTTGAAGAGTTTTGAAATGATTCAGATTCCAGTTGTGTGCCATAATGAAGGTGTTTTGAACTGTCTTTACTTTAGGCCCAGAGAGTCCCAGTGAAGAAGAATAAGCCTGAAGTTGTTGTAGCAGCAACATCATCTCGGAGTAAGTTTGACTCTGCAGTGTTTCTTCCCTTTCAACGTCATGTTTTCATTCCTGTAAACCACTGTTTCTCTGCTGGGGTGCAGGTGCAAATAGAACCCCAGTGATGAAATGGACACCACAGCCGATTGCAAACCCCAAACCACAGTTAGTGAGTGTTTTCTGGTCTTGGCTAATTGTTCTGTACAGTATCCATTGGCATAAAGGCTGTGAAAAGTGTTCATTATCCTTTTTGTTATTATTATATTAATAATATTTTTTTTGTGTGTGTTCTGTTTTGAAACTATTTGTATCCCAGGTTTATGTTTACTGTTTCTATTTACAGAGGAAACTTTGTACTGCCCATAAGATGTCCAGTTTAAGGTGCTCCCCAGGTTTGCGTGAAGCCCACAACCCCAGCACTGGACTCTTGATGTCACAGAAACAGTCCCATAATGCAGAACCCTTAAGGTTAAGGTCAGGTTAATACGGAGTGTTGAATGTGTTCTAGAGGGAAGATGTCATTCAAAGGTTATTTGAGGACCAAGAGCAGATGGATGATGTCCAGATAGACCAAGATGATGCTACTTCACAACAGTTACTGAACAGCCATCAAACTGTACGATTGATTTTAGTCTAAAACATGAATTTCTGCTTTACTGATCAATTTCTTTATGGCCTAAAAAAAAGTCTGACATGATCTTCTCCATGCAGACTGAAGTGCAGTCAACAATAAAGAAAATTTGAATTCAAATCATTGTCACACTAAGAACCAAGGCAGCTCAGCCTTTCATACAAGCAGCACACAGAGGGTCAGTCATTGTTTTCTCATCAAGCCTAAGACTTGGAAAAGACTGGTCTCAGGATACTCTGAAGACTCATGGGACCAGTGACCCTCTGCAGCTCTTTGAAGGCCAGCTTACATCCCATAATGCACTACCACTACAATCAGACCAAAGCAATGGATCACAGATCAATCCCAGCTTAGACCTGCCTAAACAAAGCCAATCAAAAGGTAAGCATTCCATGCAAAGTGAAACTAATATGAACCTTTTTTCTATTTTCTTGTTACATGCATTGCTGCAAATGACCATTTCTGTCCAGTGTTGTAATTAATGAGATTAAGCAGATATTTTACACATCCTGAAAACTTAAGCACTTGTGACATTAAATGCATTTCCACACCTGTCTGTAGCTCCTACTGTAATGCAGTCTACCACTGTGTCTGCTCTGCGGCGGCGTCATACTCCTCTGGAGGAGATATTTCTGGATGAGGAACGTGCTATTCATACTTCTCGTCTGCCATCCTGCCCACTGCAGCCCCGCTGTGGTAACCCGCTGGCTGCCACACTTCTGTTTCAAGACTCTACAGTGAGTGATGATTGTATTTTGGATTGTGCTTATTAAACTGGTTGTCAAGCTGAATAGCTGTTAATACATCATCTTGTTATCTCTGTCTTTTCCACAGTGTTTTTTACCCATTGGCCTGTCCTCTCCTGTATGTCTGAGTCCTGTCCCTTCAGATTTCTCTATCAGAGCATAAAGAGAGGTGTCCCAAAACACCCTGCACATCTTAGTCTATGTAAAACTGTCTGAAACCGTATTTCTAGTTGCAATTTTGATACAGAGATGCATCTGGCCACAGATTCCACAAGCAGCAAAATCTTGGATAGACACAATATTTGGTCAGTATTGACAATGTAACTGAATGCACCATTTTTACACTGAACTTGTCACTGACTGGAAACACTGTGTGCTTTCCACTTGTCTCTTGTATGAAGTGTATAATAAATGTTTATATATAAACACGGTTTTACATAAAATTTTTGTATTTGTTCTTTTTTCCTGACTATTGCTTTAACATTGAGACATGGCAAATTTTATCTTTTTTTATTTTCTTCTTCTTAAGCATCTCAAATGTGACCATTGCTGTGTAATTCAAGTTGATACTTTATATTTAGCTGAGACAGGGGGTGTCCAACTGACATGTTAGTGAAATGAAATCAAGGGGGTGGATACAAATTGCTGGAACACTGTCCTATTAAACTCTTCCCTCTGGAGCCCCTTGCTTTGAGAGATGGTGCAAGCACGTCTTTCATTCGCCTCCTTTTCCTATTCTCTCTGCAACCAATTTCTGGAATACATGAACCATGGCTAAGAAACAGCTGTGGTCAGACGGGCCATTGCTGTACTGATGTCAGGTGGTGATGGCCAAGGTAATGCCGCTTACATTTTGTGTAATCTACATGTGTTGTCTACATTCTGTTGAGAAATAGAATGTAACAAGAATTGTACTGAATTGGAAGACGTGATAAATGACCCCAAATAATATATAAATCATCAAAAAATTAAGAAACTTGGGCAGAAAATAAGACAAAATGAAATCTTTAGTTTTTTTTTAATTGCTCTGGTCCATTAAGGTCAATGCTCTTGTAGCCTTTAGCTTTAGCCTGTAGCTATTGTCCCCCTCTTCCTATTTCCATAATTGAAGGCTAAATTTATCTCATCTTCTGAAATGACATAAGTGTATGGAGAGTACTAGGATTTTCCACAGCCACACACTGTTGAAACTAGAGACACAGAACCGTGTTTGTGCACAACACCTTTAGTTCTGAGCTCACAGACATTATCTCAGACACTCTTGTTCACACCATTCCACAATTTGGTCAAGTAATGAAATGTAATGTGAGGTATCTCTCCTTACTTTCTAAGTAGCCTTGTGTATTTCTATAGTTAAAGATATGAAATGACGAATATTTTCTTGACTATTGCAGGGAGGAATGCAGCTGTGAGGGCCACTGTCAGAGTTGGCCTTTACACTGGAGCACAAGTCGTCTTTGTCCATGAGGTACATTTTCATTTATATGAATACTAATAAAAGTGTCCATGCCAGTGACCTCTGTTAACAGTGTTGTTGAAGTCACGTCTGTTCACCATCTGCAGGGCTATCAGGGATTGGTTGATGAAGGGAATCACATCCGTCCTGCTACTTGGGAGAGTGTGTCCGTGATACTACAGCTGGTGTGACCTCAGATGCTAGAATGTATTAAATTCAGTTTATTTTTCTTAGCATACTAGGGTTTTAATTTCAATGCAAATTTTCCAGGTACTCTCAAGCAGTGCTATGATCGTGTCTTTTTTGTGTCTGTCTAAAGGGTGGTACAGTCATTGGCGGTGCCCTCTGTAAGGATTTCCAGACCAGAGAGGGGCGTTTGAAGGCTGCCTACAATCTCGTCAAACTAGGCGTCACCCACCTTTGTGTAACTGCCGATGGCAGTTTAATTGGTGCCAACTTATTTCGCACAGAGTGGAGTGACTTGCTGAAAGTCTTATCAGCAAATGTAAACCAGGCATTTTATTAAAAATATTATTTACAATTTAAAACTAACTTTTTAAAAGTTTGTTTGTGTATGTGTGTGAGTACTAGTGTTCCCTATACGTTATTGGGAATATGTCCCCACAAGGATAATAATACCAACAAATTTGGACATTGTGTGGACATTTTTGAGAGACAGTATTAAAATTAAGTCACATGGCATCTGATGTACAGAAGCCACTGGTAGATGCCACTATGCTCATCTAGTGACACTTCTGGTTTTCACTGGCATGTACCGCTGACACTTGTGACATGTGCTGATGGACTGTTTCAGTGTTGCTTGTCAATATTGTTGCGGGACATACCACCATACTGTTGAGGTGTACACTCGAGAGACAATGCCGCTGTCAGCTGGAGTATAATGTAGACTGTGTAACACACGCACTTTATTGCCGAACAACCATTAGGCTTCTTCATCTGTTTAATATTTGTCTTGTGTAATGTATTTATATTAATCTTTGCCAACACCCCAGACTCTGTTAGTGTGTTGGGCATGAGAAGTGTCTTTCCCTCAGACACTGTATTCCGCAGAACCCGTGATGGTTGAAGCTGAGGCCTATTATGAAGATCTTGGCCAAGAACAAGATTAGTCTGGACACCTCTGAACATGCTTTTAGGGAGCATGTCATCAGCAAGAAGCCTCCAGTGCACATGACTCTCCGGAAGTAATCGTGAGCAAAAATGTGGACTGACAGATACATCAAGCATATGAAATGACTGAATTATTTATTTAAATAATTATTTGTTTGTCTGTCTTTTTCTTATTCTTTTATTTGTTTGTAAATTTAGTGTTTATGGTAACGCTGTTGCATCATGCAAATTAAAATGATCTTATTGTTAAATACCCTTGGTTTTGTTACCCTTTTTTCATATAAATATATTTACATTTTGGAAGGGAATAAAATGTTACATGTTTTATTTTGTGATTTATTATATATATACGTATATAAAAGTATGAACAACTGAACCCATGCTCATGCACTATTTTATCTGATACAAAATCTGACTGAATATACATTTCATAGAAAAGAAAGATAAATTTCCTATATATATATATATATATATATATATATATATATATATATATATATATATATATATATATATATATATATATATATATATATATATATATACATATTGTTTATTTAATTGATAAATATCTGTTTATTTAATTGATAAATATCTGTTAAAACACCTTTGTATTTTGGGGGAGTTAATTAGTTTTACCTGAGTTTACTAAGATTTATCTGTTTATATTTAGAAAAAGCATTCACAGACATGCTATTTAATAAATAAAAGATGACAGAATAAAAAATTTGTATGAAATAGCCCAATATAAATAAAATATGATAAATAATAATATATTTATTCCACAGAAGAAAGTGATGGGTTTGGAATAACGTAAGTGAATGGTGACAGAATTTAGATTTTCCCTTCAAGAATAAGTAAATCAATACTAATACTGTATACTAATAAAAACAACAGCAACCAATCATCAGATTGAGTTCTGTTGCCAAGTATGTTTTGACAAACACACAAAAAAGTCGTCTTTGTTGACAGAAGAAGTATAACAAGAAAACTGCATGGGTGTCTGTTGTAAAATATAACTTTTATTTTGGCAGTCAGCCTACTGTAAGCCATTGCCCCAACCGGAAGCGGAGCAGATCAGCTTCAGAGGGTATCAAGAGGTCGCTGAGGAGTGTGGGACGGTGGCGGACTGTATTAATGTCTGCCTACTCATTGGTAAGGTGCGTGTCCCCTGTGTCCGCTTCGGTCGCCTGTTTAGGAATGCACCCTATGGCATTGGAGCTGGTGTAGATCGCGAGGAAGTCGCGTTAGGGACGAATTCGCTGTTTTCGGCGCTTGCGCTGTCATTTTCAACCATCGGTTGACAAACGTCGGAGCTTGCGCCGTATTTGTCGATGCATTGATAGCTAGCCAGCTAGTTAGCAGGAGAACTAGTCCATTCGGTGACTGGCCAGCCAGCTCGCATTCTGAGCTTTTATAACCGAGCACTCAAGTTCAGGTTCTTGAACCGGACTACCTACTGTTAGTACACTGGTGTATTAGCAAACCAACGTTACTCAATCAGCAAAAAGCGTGACTCGAGGGGGGCAGGGAGAGCACGACGGAGGCGCGGTGAGCCAGGAGCGGCCGATGAGTTCAGACCAGGGCGGAGAGCCGCAGCTGCAGGAGGAGGCTGAGCCGGGACCCAAACCCCGTGGGGAGGACGAGATCACACCCGGGACCGGGGGAGACTCAGGCGTCATGGTGAGTCGGGGCCTCTTCACCCCTCCCCAACCGGACGATCGGTCTCTGGTCGTTGCCCTTCTTAAAAATAGGGTCATAGGAAGTATGATCGCTCGCTATATAAGGCCATCGGTCCGTTCAGACAGCTTGAAAGCTCTGACATCACCTAAATTGCAAGCTGGCCATGTTGTTGAAGACGGTTCTTGTTGACAGTATGATTAATTAATCTCTTCGATGTCCTGCTTACAAAAGCCATTTCTGATCTGCGGCTGAACTTTGCAGCATGTTTGTGGTTTTAAGATTGCTTTCTCTCTCACAGTCGATAGTTCACCCCCCAAAAAACACAATTTCCCCATGCTCTTATTGTTAAAAATCCTTATGAACACTCAGAATGACAGGGGCAATCCCTATGGACTTCCACTGGAAAACGATGCAATAAAAATGATTGGAGACTTGAGGCTGTCAGTCTCTCACGTCCTAACAGATCTCGTTTTGAGTTATAAAAACACTCGTTTTCTAAGATGAACCCATAAAAATTTTATTATTTTGTAGTCACAAATGGATTTACAGTATATTTATGCTACTTGGAGTTGTGTACAAACTAATCTGAATTTCACATTTAAAATAAAATGTTTATTTGTTGTTGAATCTGTGTCTGCCGTAAGAATGGTATGTGAATCTGATATGGCAATAAACTCAAATGCAACCAAACAAGCACCCTTTTGTTTTTTACTGAATAAAGGAAGTTTGACACGACATGACAAAATTTTAATTTCTGGGTAAACTGGCCCTTTAAGGCTGTCGAGCATGACAGGAGTTAACCGGTTAAATTAGCCCATATGCTAGCGAAGATACACATGTAAACGTTTCGCTTGTTAGTTATAGATTAATTCACAATTTGGCCTGGGGATAACGTTAACGTTACAGATTTTTACCCGACATATTCAACCGTAAAACACGCTGTAATTCGCCAACATTCATTCAGTGGCCTGCTTTCATAAGCTTATTCACGCAGTCGCAGTCATGTGACAAGAGCTCTCGTGAAGTTATAACCTAATAGAACATACTAACTCCAAATTATATTATTTATAACACTGACTTAGGGAGTTTATACGGTTTTCTGAGTAATAACTATCAAATATTTGTTTCTGCGTGTGTAGTTGTAAGCCGACGTCCTTGTAATATACCTAATATTTCCTGCATTTTTGCTCGGGAGGACCCGTAGCAACCCTGTAGCTTTTCGGAGAAGGACAATCTCTGCTCTCGGCCTAAATCTTCAGGCTGACATATTCTAGAAACACTTTAGTCTAGTGTCCTAGAGGGTCTTTTAGTGTTGTTTGTGTTACAGGCTCACGAAGCTTAACCGCTGTTTTTGATAGTTTATGTGGAGGATGAGGGTTAGGAAGCAGGTGGTGGTTCCCAATGGCGCCCCCGTGGCCATGTGAAATGAGCAGGTATGGATTATTGGATGCACTTTTGTAGCCAAAATATTAAACGTGTAATAAAAGTACATATGGAAACCTTTTTTCTTCTTCTTCTTCTTGCACCTGCTTCAATGCTTTCCTTTTAAGTCTGAAGACTAAATGCTTTTGAACAAACATGCAGATTAGACTTCTGGATACTTCTATTTTGATGGGAACAATAAGAGGACAGTCTGACTCTGTATGCTTATTTGTTAACCTTTTCAAAGTTTGGTGTTCCACAGTGTGTTAAAATGAAAAATGTTAATGATGTGTTTTGACAACAGTGTGTTGAAGTGAGTTGAACGCCGCTGTTCCAGACTGGATACTAAACACTTTAGCTTATTGGTTTTTTTTCTGGTGGACAAGAAACCTACAACTATCTGGCCAAGATTTGTCTGAAATGTATGTTACATAATATTAATTATTTATTGAACTGTTCTATTAAAGCAAAATCACACACTCCATAGTGCTGTTGGATCAGTGGATCAGCTCTTGTCCTGTGAAAGCTGTCTGTTTTTTGGATGAAATGGAGCTGTCAGTCTTTCCCTGGCAGAGAACGATTCAAGAAACTGCTGCTTGGACCAATGGGAAAGTGGTAGTTTTGGCAAGTAACGAGTTGTAAACATGAGCCCATGTGATTCTGCTCACCTCGTGCTGCCTTTGTGTGTTAGTATTGACTGAAGGTGTCGATAAAGGATGTGGAATTTTTTTTAATGTCGTGCTTATGATGAGAGATCAAATGAGAATAAGGAATGACAAGATAATCATGCTTATACTATATATTGTCTTTTGAAGATTTTAAAACAAACTTTCAGGTTTAATGAATTCAATGCATTTCCTTCTGTTGTTCCAGGTCACCGCTAAAGGAGCTGGTCTGAACCCTAATGCCAAGGTGTGGCAGGAGATCCCTGCAACACAAAGTGAAGCTCCTGTGGATGGCACCGTCGCCTCCCCCTGGTCCCAGAACAATACGGCTGAAGGTAAACAAACCTCTACAATGCCAGTAAATCACTCACATATGTTACTGGGCCCTCACACATAACACCGGGTTCACATTACTCTGTTTGTAGTGCATATGCGTTGCTTTTTTTTCATGCTCATGTTAACGGAGCAGAGCATTCACATTGCACATGTTTTCAGTCCGGCAATGTGTTTCAGAAGCGGTGTGTCTGCAGCAGTGCAGAGATCATTTCAGTCTATTTTTGAGTCTATTTTTGCTGCACTGTACACGCTGAATTAAAGTAACAGCGTATTGTTTGTGGTAAATATGTAAACGAAAATGTAGTAATTACATCATGAATGCATATAATTAAAGTCTACTGTTTCTCACAGTCAACACATATGGCTTGTTGGCTAGTTTTAAAGAAAAAAAGAGCACTTTTAGATAAACAAGGCAATAATAGATGGCACTTGTGTAGGTAGGAAAACAAAGTTCTTTTATGAACTTCAGGATTGCATTTAATAAAGATTTAGATGTAAAAGAAAAGGCAGTAGAGTGACTTTTTCTTTCAGTGGTAATTTTTAATTTAGGATGTCTGTGATGATGTAAGAAAAATATTTTAAATGTTTTGTCACTTGCTTGAGCAACTTTTTTGTACAGTGTGTAAGCTATTGTGCAACAATTGCATGAGTATAAAACCACAAGTGCACTGCACGATCGAACATTTAGGTGAGATAAATATATATTTTAGAAAAATGTCAACAGAAAAAAAGCCCTCTCCCCTCAAATTAAAAAAAAAATCAAATAAGTCAGAACAGGAAAATTTCCGCTTGAGGTGGTTTTTGACTTGTGCAAAAAAAGGGTTAATGACAGGATTGGGAAATGGAAATGCATTTTGCAAATAAATTTCTCCAAGGGGATCAAAAAAGTCATGTGACTTTGCACTGTGGGATGGCAAATCCTGACTAACCAGCGGAATGATCTTGTTCCACAGCATCTGAAATGCTGTTATATGGTCATTCGGAAATCACTTGACCAATTTAAAGCATTCTTTCTGAGTAAAAGTATTACTTTATTAAACTTACTGAATGCAAACTTTGAACGGTAGTTGCAAAACATTTGTGTGTTGTCTCACTTTTCCCCAAAAAATGCCTTCTGCCCTTAACACAACCATTTAAGACACATTCTTGTGACAAGACCCCTGCGTTTTGTTAATTATAAAATGCATCTGGCGGATTTTCTACACATGTACAATCAGTATCCAATGGAAAAGCCTCCTAAGAAGTGCATTGGATTATATTTACAATGGTCCTCCTTAACACAGATTAGTGTGTTTGTGTATATATGTATATATATATATATATATATATATATATATATATATATATATATATATATATATATATATATATATAAAATATTATAATGATTTTAATAATTCGCTCTGTTATTTGTTTCTGTGTTCACTTGGATACCTCGGTAGGTAAACCGTACACCCCTGGCTTCTTCACTCCTGAGGACAACTGCCCCTCTGGTACTGTAGTTGGTGTGGTGAACGGTATGGACCCCCCTGACCAAAGCTTCCCGGTTTCTGAGCACACTACAGCAACTAATGGTATTTGATGTTCGTAATTGTGAAATATGATCAGTTTCGTGTATGTTTATTAGATAAATCTTGTAAATCCATCCCTGTTGTCTGCTATCGGTACACAATTTTACCTTTTGTTTATGCGGTTTGTTTACACAGTGGAGTCCAAGCTCCCTGAGGAACAGCCTGTCTCTGAAGAGACTTTGCGTGAGTCTCTCAAAAAAGAATTGGAGTTCTGTTTCTCCAGGTAAGTGCAGCCCTGTAATGCAATGTAAGCTTTCGATTTAAATGCAACTAAGTAAACAGCACTCCTCCCATCAGCTGCGGTTACAGAAGCTTCTGTTTTATCCCACAGGGAGAACTTATCTAAAGATCTATATTTAATATCTCAAATGGACAGTGACCAGTTTGTCCCTATTTGGACTATTGCCAGCATGGAAGGAATCAAGGTCCTAACAACCAATACGGATCTCATCTTGGATGTCCTCAGATGTACGATCTTGCATTTTGCATGTATGGTCCATTTTTTTTTAATTCAAAGTACAAAAGTAATATTACTCTGACCATCTACAGCATCTCCTATGGTCCAAGTTGACGAAAAAGGTGAAAAAGTGCGGCCAAATCACAAGCGATGCATCATCATTCTGCGAGAAGTCCCTGAAACAACACCTGTTGAGGTGAGAAGTATTATCAAGAAGTAGAAGCTGGGGCTATCTTTGGATCCTCTTATATTTATATGCGTGTTTGTTGTTTCTTATCAGGAAGTGGAAACCTTGTTCAAGAATGACAACTGTCCCAAGGTAATAAGTGTGGAGTTTGCACACAACAACAACTGGTACATTACATTCCAATCGGATACAGACGCTCAACAGGTATGAATTTCTCTTGTTATTTAGAGATTAAACAAATTGCTTGCTTTTGGATCTGAAACTAATTGGGTTACCTCCATCCAGGCATACAAATATTTAAGGGAAGAAGTGAAGACATTTCAGGGAAAACCAATCATGGTAAGTTCTTTACAAAAATGTGCAGCGTTCAATTTGTTTATATCAGATGGGCTATTAACTTCCTGCTTTTTTTGTTCTCAGGCCAGAATAAAAGCCATCAACACTTTCTTTGCGAAGAATGGTTACCGCAGTCTGGACTGCAGTGTATATCCTCAGCAATCTCACACTCAGTCCCAGTACAGCTCCCCTCTCTTCATGCAGCCCGTTTACAGCCCCCAGCAGCAGTACCCACTCTATGGCATAGTACCTCCTACCTGGACGGCTTCTCCTACTCCATACTTTGAGACTCCCCTTGTAAGAGTTTTTTTTAATTATTATTATTTTTATTTATTTTTTAGTTTGACCTGACAATACATTTTTGCATTTCATTATTTTGACTGATGCTGTTATCCACAGGCACCTTTTCCCAACAGTGGTTTCGTCAATGGATTTAGCTCAGCTGGACACTACAAAACTGGCTCAAATTCTCTCAACCTTAACCGTCCCTTTAGCAGGAACCGGTGGGTCAAGTTGGGCTCTTTCATTCTACCATCAGTTTATTTTGAATGAATTAACTGTCTAGTTCTAAACTCACTATAGAGTGCAACAGGGTTCTGGCAGCAGATTCATTTTTCTCTATAAGGGAATTGATGATAACTTCTAAATCATTAAAAGACAGCATTACTGTGAGCTGTGAGGGTAAAAATCAATGGTATATGCTTTTGTTGAAGCCATCAGCCTGCATTATTTTAACTTTCTTAAATAATTGTTTAGCTGCAGAATTTAAGGTGAACAACTACATTACCTCTCCACCAGTCAGAGAAACGAAACACAATAAATAACGCCAAAAGAACATTTTAGGGCCCATCTACTCCCATGAAGCACTGCGAATGATGTGATTGTCAGTCTCCCTACACTCAGTGTTAGATTAAAAATGAAATCCGTTTTAATTTGTCATTCACAGTGTTTCTAGGGATTGTAATTCTTTGCCTCATTAATGCCTGTGTGTACACAGTCTTGTTTCTTAGGTTTTTTTGTCTGTTAGAACTCAAAGATGACTTTTTATTTCTTACTCCCATGGAGAAAAATTACTGTAAAAATACTTCCAGAACCAAGGCTGTTGAAAAAGTGGACAGGCACTGTTGTACTCTATTGTAAAAGGATGTCTGAAATCTGCTTTCCCATTTTTTGTATTTGATACAAGAAGTTCGAAAGTTTAATTCATGGATAAGCTTATTTTCTGTAGTGTATTTATATAGGCAGTTACAGTAGATCACTTGGACATTTTTTTACTGTTCCCACAGTGTTCCACTCTATTCAAGAAAGAATGTAATAAATGCTTTCAGGTACAGCTTCAAAAATTTCAAATATCAACAATCATCAATCCATTCTTACTATCCTCTTCAGACGCCTAAAATACCAGCTTTGGTGTTCAGCTAACTCTGGTTTACTAACAAAACGAATCGGGGAGGGTTATAGAAGAAAATGGTTATTGCGGTTATCATCACCTTAATTCAAATGATCTTTCAGACACACAGAATGCATATTTTGCAACTTCTGTCAGAAAGAGAATTACATTTCCTTTGCGTTTAACTCATTTGCATAATTTCATTCATTTGTCTATTATATTCACACTAAAATCATCACACTAACAGCTTTTTATGTTGCATTATCTTCATGAATGGTGTTTAAACATTTCTGTCTGTTTTATTCATTTAAAGAAACATTTAGATTAAGGGCTGACAGAACTTATGTGTAGAATACAATTTTAGCTAAAATGTTAACTAAAAAATATATATTTTATTCCATTTACAGCCCTAATTTAAATGCCTGAAGTGAGTTTACTACAGACAGTAAACCAGAAAAAATCTAATAAAATTGGGATAGAAGCCAATTTAAGCTCATTGGCAGGAAAAAATATACTGGTTTCAACTAATTTGCCTGTTTGTCATCTTTTTTGTTTTGTTTTTTGGAGCCATTGCATGCTGCCCGTTGTTTAGCAAAAAGATGTTTGTATGGACACTGTTACACAGAAGCAAATCTCATGTTTTCTTCTGTTTCTGCTTTATGTAGGAATCATGTGAAGCCTCAGACGAGAGCTAATGATGGTCTTTCTTCCACTGTGTCCCCGGTGGCTCTTGTGGATGGACTGTCTGGTTTGCACAGTCCTCAGCCTCCCTCCAGCGCCGGGCCAGTGCTGTCATCCACTGAGCTCAACTCATCTTTTCCACACCTAGCTTCCAATGATCCGAATGATGATGGTACCATGGTGGGACATGGAAGGTTTGTCAAGTTTCCCTCTTATAATACTGAATGTCATCTATTGTAACAATATAAATGTCTCTACCGTCACTTTTGATCCGTTTAAAAGGTCCTTGCTGAATAAAAGTAGTAATTTCTTACAAAAAAAAAAACTCTTACCGATCCCAAACTTTTAAATGGTATTGTGTAAATTATAAAAATAGTCATTAGTTGCAGCCCTACTTCCTTTTCCAAATCCCATGTGGCCTACAAAATGTAGTACTTTTAATTTTAGTTTCACCTCTTTGGAATGTCATTTAAATTCAAATTCAGTCAGATTGCACGTTTTGTAAATTTGGATTAATCTTTTGTTTTCAGGAGAACGACGTACAGAGGCACTCGAAGGCGGCGAGAGGATGATCGCACAACAGTAATACATTTCTATTTATTGTATTGCTCATTACTGTTAAACATCTTTCTATTTATGCCCTCTTAATATATATTTTTTCTCTGTTTCTACAGAGACCAGTTCCCCTGTCTCAAGTCAGGGTACCACCCCCCAAGTTTGACCTGGCTGCCTCCAACTTCCCTCCGCTGCCGGGCTGCTCTGCCAGTCCACCCGGGGAGCCTGTGCTGGAGAACCGCCTTTCTGATGTTGTACGGGGCCTGAATAGGGAAAAGGTATGTTAATGTAAGATAAACAGCTTTTACACCACTCAGATTGTTTTTGTTCATCGTTTGTTGTTTTATTTCTCTCCAGCAACAGGATTCAAACAAAGAGCCTGCTGTGAGTCCCGCAGCCCCAGCTTCAGAGGAGACCGTCTCCAGGCCCACCCAGCCTGTAGCCAAGATGACTGCTCACATCCCTGATCCTGTGACCTCCAGGTAAGCGATTGTAAATGGCTGGCATTCAGAAACTTGTTTTTATTATTAGTGTCTGAGATTTGCTACTTGTGTTTTGTAGCTCCAACCACCTGGAGATGAAACCGGAGAAGGTGGAGCCTCCGGTCTATAAAGAGACGTCTGTGACCTCTGCCCCTGTAACAGCCGTGCCACCCAACCCTGTCCCAACAGCATCTGGTCCAAAGCCTCAGGCCACCTCGGCCACGCCTGCAGCCCCCCAATCTAACACTGCCCCCTCCAGTACCCCCGCGCTGGTGAGTTCTAGCTTCTCTCAGGCGGATGATTAGATTTAGAAGTGCCAAGTAGTCAGTGGTCTTTCAGAAGAACTATAGACCCTGTATTCAGTGGGATGTAGGTTCAAGGCCCTATTCTTTTTCTCACTTACTCTCTCCACTTTTTCTTTCTTTCTAATCTGTCCTACAAATTATAATCTTATTAATATAAATATTTTCTTTGGTTACCTCTATGGTGGAATGTTTGAAATTAAGACAGCACTAAATATTAGCATTGTAATTTTACTGATGTTGGGTAAAAATGATTATTATTTTTATTATTATTAATACCTTTTTTTGCAATAGTAATGTCTTTTTTTTTCTTTGCTGATAATGTCTTATTTACATATGGTTTACATGGTCAAATACATTAACCCCCTCCGTCTAACTCAACACTAAAACAGACATAGATTAAATGAAGTCTCTCAGACATTTAGATATACCACAGCTATCCTAACCTATCTTTGAATATTTTGTTGAGAAAGGCTAATGCTAATTCAATATACTTCAAAATGTTCTTCTCTTTTCTTCAGGAACCTCGTAAACTCAGTTACGCCGAAGTATGCCAGCGACCACCTAAGGATCCCCCTCCTCCAGCATCCACTTCCAGCCTCAGCAATGCCAGCACGCAGCCTCTGAGAGAGCTGCGCGTCAACAAGGAGGAGGAGCAGCCCTCCAGCCCTGCAAACAAACAGGAGCGCCCTCAGGAATCAGGGGGAAACTGCAAGGCCAGGGAGGGCCGACCGGCCCGTGACTCCCAGGGCTTTTCTCGCAGCAATGGACCCCCCAGAACCAATACAGGGGGGTTCAAGCTACGGGAGCAGCAGAGACGCCCTCCTTTCGGCCATCGCAGTTCCCCCCAGGGAGGTTCCAGACACACTGGAAAAGAGCAGAACATCCCCCCCATATCGCCAAAGTAAAGACTCTAAACAGAATCCTTAATGTATGAATATTTACACACGCATATATAAGAAGAATATGTAAATATATAAATAAATATAAGCACATATATATATATATATATATATATATATATATATATATATATATATATATATAAAAAAATGTGTCTATAAGATATTAAATATGATATCAAATTTAAAATGGTATTCACCTCTCCTGCCTGGAGCACTTCCAGAGGAAACGTCTCATGAAGTGACAATGCACAGACTCGGGTATCCAGGCAAAACGGGCATCAGAAATTGGAACAAGTTGTTGCTTGCTGAAGGACGCCATTGCATAGGAAAAAAAAAAAAAAACATTTTATGCTTCTAACTTGACAATGTCCCTTCAGAATGTAAATCCATGGTGATTTTTTTTTCTTTCTTCTTCTTGAAAGGAGGGGGGGCCTCTCTTAGTTTTGGAGAGGTGAAATGAGAGGTCTGGTGGCCCTGATGGTGGTCTGCAAAGATCATATGCACTAAGAAAAGGAACATGCATAAATGATGTCATTAACCTATACAAAAATATCACTTTGACATGCAATGATTCATCTTTTTCTTTTCTTTTGTTTTCGGTTGCTTCATTCGCAATCACGGGACACTGGGCGCTCGACCCCTGCGGTGGTTTGACCATGTAAATGAACCTTCGTGTGGAAGGATGTGGTTTGCTTTAGAGTCAGTTCCTCTGGGATTTAGATCCTGTGTAGAATATGCCATGCGTGCTTGAGTGAGTAATTTTGCAAGTATCTTTAGGGCTGACAGTGCGATTTGGTCTGGAGTTATGCTTTAGTTTGTGTGACATACTGTAGTGATTAATTCTGGAACGGGCGCTCAGATTAACTTATGATCAACTTTGGAGCCTTGTTATCGATTCAGATATATAGCCTACTATCACTTCAAGAAGTCAAAGCCTGCCAATTATGATGCTGTTATGTCACTGATTTGCTAATGGGTGATTTGTTTCTTTTTTTCTTTTTATTTTATGTGTGATTTGTCATTGTTTTTGTAGCTAGTTTGAGTAACCAACAGCCTGTGAATGATAATGCTTAACAGTCTGGTACATAGGCACTCTTGAACGTTGTGTCATCTCAGATTTGTGCTCTTTGTTTTTTGTGCATTCTCCTTCCTGGACCGCTCAAATGTCCACTCAAATATCCCGAAAATCAGTCAGGTTCTTGACTATGTTTACAACAAGATTGTGGTGGTGGATTGGGATATTGCAAGACTGAGTCAAGAATCATGTTCGTTATGTGGATTGGTTCTTATTTAGAGGTTTTCTTATGTTAATAATCAGTACATTCAGAGTTGAGTGATTGTATGTAGCTGTTGGTCATCATGATATAGCTCAAGCTGCTCTGAGGTTTAGTTTCTATCCATTACTGTTGAAATGATCACTGTTATATCCAAGCAATTGTTTCTAAATGAAGGCACATTCAGCTTGTCTGTTTGTGTTTCAGTGGAAGAAAGCAACGGAATCTCCAGTGCTGAATTGATGATTTATGTGGAAATGTAATGCCCAGAGTGGGTTTTCTGGCTCAGGGTTGACGTTTCATCTCATTCCTGTCATTTACAGCATCCATACTAGTTTCATATATATTTATATATATATATGTATGAACATCCAATTCGGTAATGCTTAAAAGGCACAGTCATTTCATGCAGTTTTATAGTTTGAAGGAGTTGAGATTCAAAGGAGAATCAAATGTTATATACTTGATTTCCCCGATTATGTCCTCCATGAATTGTAACACAAACCCCATATTTAAACAAATACATTTCTTCCTCCCTAGAATGAACATTTTGACTGTTGGATAAATGTCAATATCTGTTAAAATCCTCGTTATGATTGCTGCAAGGTTTCTTATAGCTTTGCCAAGGTAATGTGAGTGTTGTCATTGCTATGCCAATGTCAGCGTGTGTGTTTTTTTTTTTTTTTTGTGATTTGGGTGGCATGTGTTTGGGTAATTAGAAATTGACCGATGCATTGGTAGATGGTACTTGATAGTGACTGAGAGGAAAATGAATAACAGGGGTGCGTTCACTACAAAATATTGCTGTGGTGAATTGGTGCTGTTATTTGAATGTTTAATCAGGAGGATACAGTATTGCTGTTCAATTCATTGTAAAGTATTGCTTTTAAAAAAAATATTTTTAACTTATTTTAATTCTGCTGTCCATCTCCAATACAGTCCCCTGTTCCTTGTAAGTTTATCATGACTTATGTACAGAAAGACATTGGGAGAGCATCACAGATTTAACTTTTTTTTTTTTTTTGAGATTTCAGCAGAGAAAAAATACTTGATGCATTTACTAGAGGCTTGGTAATGCAGTACATAACAAATCACTGGGGCTTTTTTTTCTTTCTTGTTTTCATTAATGAATATGAGCAGCTAGTGGTTTAGGATAATGAAATGCACTAACTTGTTAAAAAATCTTATTGTCATGTAATGTGAAATTATACTAGGAGCATAAGGTAATGATATTGATGTTGACAGGCTTGCAGAAATCTACAGAAAATAGCAAATTTCTCTTTAATGTTTGGGTTATTACTGTTAATTGATTTGGGGTTGGTGTGGCAAAGGGAAGAATTATATAACAATGGATTGAAGTGAGACACTAAATTCTAGCTGTCTGCATAAAATGTCACAAAAAGAAAATAAATTATTTTGTTTTGGCCTTACCTTTGTCTGGTTCATTTGCTGTATTCTAATTTGTTGTCAAAATATTTAGTGTTGCCTTTGTCTGGTTAAGAAATTTATAGAAATGTATTATTTTATATTAGTTACATCGTAACTAATATATAGGAAATTAAAGAGTATGTCATTTTTTCCCAGACATTTCCTGATGTACTGTACAATATCATTCAAATGTTAGATTTTTTTTCCCTCTGAAGCTGCATTTATTTGATCAAAAATACAGTAATATTGTTTAAATGAACATACTGAAAAATGTAATTTATTTCTGTGATGGCAAAGCTGAAATTTCAGTATCATTCAGTGTCACATGATTTTTTAGAAATTGTTTTAATATGCTGATTTGCTACACAATAAGCATTTCTTAACAATGTTGAATACATGCTTTATTTTGTATTTATTTAATTTTTTTTTTGTGGAAACCATAATACTTGTTTCTGGATTTTTAGAATAAAAAGTTCAAACAGTTAATTTGAAATATATATTTTTTTGTTGTTGTAAAAATACAAGTCTTTCAATTCTGAACAATTTAATGCATCCTTGCTGAATAAAAATACAAATATTTAGTATAGAAGAGTATAACTGTAACCGTAAACTATCAACATTTATAACACCGTTTCATGTGATGTTGCTTTTAAAAAATGTAATATAACCGGAAAACAAACTACAAGTGTGAGGACACCGAGTGGTAAAGTGTCATTCCCTCAGCAGAGGGCCCATCGTGTGCGTGGCTATATCTGGCACAAACAGTACGGTATGTGAAGAATGGCCTCGCACAGACGCGCATAACTAATTTCAGCCATATTTCATGCTGAATTTCCACGTTACAAATGTGTTTCGCCAATACAAACCGACGGATAAATGGCGTTTTAAAATTGTTTGTCACTTCCTCTCGTGACGTCACCGTGTTTGTGTTGAGAACTGGCAGATTAGCTACAAGCCAGCAGCTGTTTTCATTTCTTGCAGGTACCGTTTTGACACTTAATCGTCTTCGATTACATACTTTGCGTTTTGCTTTTGTTTTATTCGAGCTCTTGCGCTTAAGACGACCCAGAGGTAAGAAAATATATTATTTAATGTCCCGGGTGTCGAAACTAGCTCCAAACGGCTAACGTTAGTTCACTCCGGTAGGACCCATACGTTACAGAAATAAGTAATAAAGATAAACATAAACCTGCCTTTAAAAAAACAGCCAGTCTTCTCTGCTCTATTAAGCTGTCGTGTTTTAGACTTCATTTGCTTGTTAAAGCTCGCTAGCTGATCTGTCATGGGAGCTTTTGTTGACAGAATGACAAGAAGACGAGGCGAACAGCAAACAGCCCCTTTGCTTTATTTATTAGCATGACCATGTTGCATGCATGCTCTGATCAATATTTATAAGGCAGATCGAGTGTGGCAGGCACCTGCTACACAAATAATAACTATATGTGACCCTGGACCACAAAAAAAGCAGTCTTTAGTGTCAATTTTCCGAAATTAAGATTTATGCATTATCTAAAAGTTGAATAAATAAGCTTTCCGTTGATGTATGGTTTATTAGGATCTGACAATATTTGGCTGAGATATAAATATTTGAAAATCTGGAATCTGAGGGTATAAAAAAAATACAAATTCTGAGAAAATCGCCTTTAAAGTTGTCCAAATTAAGTTCTTAGCAATGCATATTACTAATCAAAAATTAAGTTTTTATGTATCTACGGTGGGACATTTACGAAATATCTGATGATCTTTACTCAATATCCTGGTTTTTGGCATAAAAGAAAAATCTATAATTTTGACCCATACAATGTTTATTATTGTATTTTTTTTTGGCTATTGCTAAAAATATACCCCAGTGATTTAAGACTGGTTTTGTGCTCCAGGGTCACATATGATATTAGTATAAAAAATATGTCTGAAACGTGATATAACCCACTATAGTATTACCTAAGGTTAGATGAAGTAGCAGAATTTTCCAAAAGTAAATATTAAATGAATAAACAAATGTTTTGAAGAGCTACATTGTTGATCCTCGTTACCATATAAACCAAAAAATAAATAAACAAATAATGTTTGAAAAATTATTGAAATTAAAGATTAAATAAGCACAGTAGTCTCTAAACAAAACAATAAATAAAAACAGCTAAAACTAATGTAAAACAGTATGTACTTTATTTTAACAGGCAAATTGATGTTAAAATAAAGTACTAATTTTGATGCGAAAGGAAATATTTATAGTTATTTTTTATTAGTCATATATTTGCATGTATATATTTTTTATATTTGCAAGGTTATTCATAATTTTATTTATTATAAGTGTATCGTATAAATAAATATATTATAAATATTTATTATTATTTGAACATTTATTTGTTTAACATATTTATTGACATTTATTATATTTATTTTGATTATTGTCTGATTATTATTATCATAATTATTATTATTAAATAAATTGTAACCGTGGCAGTAAGCATATCACAGTTGACATGAAGCGGTACTTGATACACTATTGGCATTGCCTTTAAAGAGATTAAATGATTGTATGATTCCTAATGTAAACATATTACTTGTTCTATCAACTTCATTCTCTTGTTAATCTGTTTTCTGTTTTCTTTTTTCTTTGATTATTTTTCTCCCCTTCACAGCCATCTCATTTCGGTGCGGTGTCACCCGGTCTGGGTGAAATGTCCTTTAGTTCCACATGAGCTCTACTATGTGGTACATCATGCAGAGTATTCAAAGCAAATACTCATTGTCAGAAAGGCTCATTCGAACCATAGCTGCCATTCGCTCCTTCCCACATGATAATGTGGAAGACCTTATACGCAGGGTGAGTTGTGTTACCAAAGCTTTAGAAAGTCTTTCATATATTGTGTTCTGAATGAATATGTGCTTCTTTGACAGGGAGCAGATGTGAACCGGATGCATGGCACGCTGAAGCCCCTGCACTGTGCCTGTATGGTGGCTGATGCCGATTGTGTGGAGCTATTGCTGGAGAAAGGTGCTGAGGTACAATGTAACAGGAGTCTTTTTTTTTTTTTTTTTTTTTGAGTTTGCAAACCGAAGTCAATTCCCTAAATTCAGTGTTTTGACAGTTTAAAAGTAAAGCGTGCAATTTTGTTGCCACTAGTGGCGGAGCAATTACACATTTTACTGTTAAGTTGTTAAGGGCTCTGTGGCAAGTAAGTGATATAAAGGTTTTTCAAATCTAGTTTAAAACATGTCAAGATTTCTTTTCTTACATTTTGAATAATCTTAATCTTTATTTTTCAAAAAAGTTATTAAATCGTTATTTTCAAGGTAAAAGTATTTATTTACAAATATCTCAAATTAGTATTTTATAAAGATCATTAGGTTTTTGTTATAAAAAGTTTAAACTATATTATTATCTTTAATACTCAGTCATGCATCTGCAGGGGTCCTCTCTATGACATAATTTCCAGGTTTTTATCCCCTGTATATTTTTGCCTTTTGGTTGCAGCACATAACTTTGATTTGGCAGATTTAAAAGCATAGTTCACCCAAAAATGAAAATGATGTCATTAATGCTCACCCTCATGTCGTTCCAAACCCGTGAGACCTCCGTTCATCTTCGCAACACAGTTTAAGGTATTTTAGATTTAGTTAAACCTATGTAAGGTCTACTGTCCATGTCCAGAAAGGTAATAAAAACATCTTCAAAGTAGTCCATGTGACATCAGAGGGTCCGTTAGAATTTCTTGAAGCATCGAAAATACAATTCGATTCAATAAACCAGTTGAAGAAAATGGTTCACTGGTTCTTTTGCGCTCAACGTAATGGCGTCATTTGCGATGATTGCCCTTGATTCAAGCCTTCGGTTGAACTCTCTCACAACAGACACGGAAGAGAAGACAATGCTGAACAAAGTCATAATTTTTTGTTATTTTTGGACCAAAATGTATTTTCGATGCTTCAACAAATTCTAACGGACCCTCTGATGTCACATGGACTACTTTGATGATGTTTTTCTTACCTTTCTGGACTTGGACAGTATACTGTACACACATTTACAATGGAGGGACAGAAAGCTTTCGGACTAAATCTAAAAATATCTTCAATTGTGTTGCGAAGATGATCGGAGGTCATTAATGACATAATGTTCATTTTTGCGTGAACTATCCCTTTATATTTTTTATCATATTTGAGAAAGTTTGGTTAAAATATATATAAAATAAATTTTGCAGACAGTATTAATTTTTTCTAAAAGAAATGAAAACTTTTTCAGCAAGGATGCATAAAATTGATCAAAAGTGACTGTAAAGACATTGCTAATAATATAAAGTATTTATATTTCAAATAAATGCTGTTGATGTGAACTTTCTATTCATCAATGAATCCTGAAAAACGTTGGTTTTCACTAAAACATTTTTTTTTTTGTCATGTGTCTGTCTTCTTCATTATCATTTTAGAAAAGATGCATACCCCCAACATTTTTCACTTAATTTTTGACAATTTTAAATTCAGAATAAAAAATAATAATAATAATTTTCTCACACAGGTAAATGCCTTGGATGGCTACAACCGCACTGCCCTGCATTACGCAGCGGAGAAGGATGAGGGTTGTGTGGAGCTGCTTCTAGAATACGGGGCCCAGCCAAATGCTCTGGACGGCAACAAGGATACACCCCTGCACTGGGCTGCCTTCAAAGATAACCCTGAGTGTGTACGGGCCCTGTTAGAGAGCGGCGCGTGTCCGAATGTCCGGGATTACAATAACGACACACCCCTCAGTTGGGCAGCCATGAAAGGCAACCTGGAGAGTGTCCGTGTGCTGCTAGAGTACGGCGCTCAAGTCCACGTCACCAATCTAAAGGGCCAGACGCCCATCTCTCGGCTGGTGGCGCTGCTGGCTCGGGGTCTGGGCACGGAACAGGAGGAAGAGTGCCTGGAGCTGCTCTCCCGCGCCGCGGGGAGGTTCGAGATCCGCAGGGCCGACGGCTCTTTACCACGTGAGCTCAGTAAAGATCCTCAGTTACTGGCTCGACTCACTAGCCTCGTAGCCCAACCGCCCTCGTTGCGAGCATTGGCGCGCTGCGCCGTTCGTAACAGCCTGGGAGTTCAGTACCTTCCATCTGCAGTGAAACAGCTCCCGCTTCCAGAGTCAGTGAAAGAATATGTGCTCCTCAGAGACTGAGCGAGAAGACTGTCCTTAATGTCAGACGTGGAGGAGGTAGATGTCTTCTGTGTACGTGAACATGTGATTGTAATCAGACTGCAATCTGACGTGTGTCTGTCCATATACAGTGGGTGAATAAGTGAGGAAGTTTCACGTTTCGTTTGTTGCTATAATGTCATCAAGCAGATTCAGACTTGGGTTGCAGTACAATTATGTGCTTTGGTGCAGAGAAATACTGATCTGGTAGGAGAGAGATGGTCAATAAACCACTTATGAACCCATAATGTTAAAATGTCAGTAGATAATATGTGAAACACTAATTGCAAAAACAAGAAAATAACTAAAAAATATTATTTACCAGTAAATCATATGCACACACAAATAACACTTTGACAGCACTTCTAAGTTATAATTATATATTACATTTATTTCAAACTTATACTTGAAGATAAAAGTTTTTATTTATGCAGTAATTTTTTTTAAAGATAGTAAACCTTTAGATAACATTTTTAAGTCAAATAAATATTAGCATTTTTGTTAAATAATTTTATGAGGGTTCCCAGTCATCAAAAATAATCTTGGAAAAATATAGTAAATTTACCACAAAGTAACCTTGTTTTATATTAGTTTACTAATCTCTGGCATTTTGAAGCAGAAAAATGAATGAACACTTAATTGGATTTCAAATCAATATCGATGTCCATCTATCACTTTGGGAATTATGAATATTTATCTTGAAAGCTACCTGGTTTAGTGTGTTGGATTGTACTCCTTTTTTTGGTGCTGAAAGTGAGTTGTACTTTTGCCTTTGAGATGAAAACACAGCAAACCTTAACAAGAATATTCTGTCAGTAATAGGAATGTTAATTTTTTTTTTTTAGCTTCAGAGTGTCATGTTGGCATGATCATTATAAATGCTTGTAAACCGTGAATGGGATGTCTTAACTGAATTCATGTCAACATTAGTGTCACATCTTGTGGACCTCAATATATATATATATATATTAATTATTTTTTTTGATGTTGTTTTCATTTCACTGTTGTTATATTGCTTGATTAAGAGGTATGTGGTGCATACATCTAGTTTTATGCATGCAGACTAACCAGTAAAATCCTCCATGCATTGTTGCAAGTCTTTTGCTGCAGTTTTTTTTTCTCCAAAACAAGTGAAACCTTAACGTGATTACGAACAAATCAAGATAAGAAACCTTAGATAAGTAACGTGTGTATAATTGTAACCAGTAGAGGGTGCTGGAATACCAGATGATATAAAACAGTCAGCTAAAGCTACGGAATTTTGCCATTTACCTGGTTTGTAAAATAAGAATATTTTTTAACACATCAGACCTTCAAGAAAAGGTTAATTACCTATATTTATTTATAATAGCTTAATAAACATACGTAAACAGTCATGCAGCCATTGCTTACTAAGACTTTTATATTAATTATCTAAAACGTACATTTGATTGTCATGAACATTTTCGGTAAGTTTTTTAAGACTTTAAAAACGCTTTCCGTGAATCCATGTTTTTGTTTTCTGAATAGGAAATGTAATAATGAGAAATAATTATATTTTAATTGCATACATTTCACTTCCTAACTTCAGCAAGTGAATTTGTGTTTTGCATCATGCTTTATTTAAACTCCCGTCTAAGCACAGGATGTCCTCTTTAAGAGAATGTAAATCGGTCAGGAAGGAAACTACAGCTGGACGGAATAAAGGCCCTCTGCAACCATCCTCCTTCTGCTTTCAAAGCCATCATCTTCAGTTTCATCATCGCTTTACATGAGTTAATGCACAGCAAAATCTATATTTTACTGATCAAGATTGTAAACATGGAAGACTGAAAAAAAAACTTCTTTAAAAAGTCCGGCGTTAATATTGCAAAAATTTCACAATTAAAAATATTCTATTTTAGAGTAAGAATATGATTTATATTCACATCCATCGCAACATTCAAAGTTCGTGCCAAAATGTTATAACATTATTACAGTCATAAAATAAATGAACTACAGTTTCTTAATCAGAAAGAATCATGAAAAAAAAGATCAACTGTGTGTATATTGAACACCACAGGTGAGCTTTGAGGGACCGGGGTAGTATGAAGCCAAAATCTCGCGATACTTCATCGGGAGGGGCGTGTCAGATTCCAGGAGTAGAGAGAGAACGTGAGAGAAAGAGAGAGAGTGAGTGGGATAGGGGCGCTGTGGTAAGTTTTTAAACATTCTTCCTTTGTCAAAAATGTGGAATCGATGATTGTCTTAATTTGAAACAGTGTCCAATTGTTTTTATATCCGTTAACAAGGCTTGTCTGTGATCAAGAGTAACTTTTATGAGGAGACTGTGAGGCTGTCAGATTGGCAGTGGGTTACCAGCCGAAGTCTGCGCGTAACCGCGGCTCGCTCAGAGCCCTTGACAAGCGAGAGAAGAAAATCCTAGGCACAGAAAACTGTTCCTAGCGTCATGTATTATCTTGTGTATGTGCCATATTACAATATACTATAGAGATTTTAATGTTGTGTCAGTATATACGTTTATTTGCTTATGTAAAATGAAAAAATCGATATCACGGTCAGTTTGTTTTCTTCAAAGTGCTCTTTGCATAGTTTTGTTTCTAGCGGGAGGGGGAGGGGGGATTGAGCGGCCTGTATGCTTTAAACCCATTTTTGAGTGGGATTTCCGTGCGCCAATGAGACGCAACTAATAATCGTGATTGACGTTTATTGTAGCCTAACAGCAGCTCGATTTTCGTGATTGACGCTCATGTGACGAATCAGAACACTGGTAGGGCGGGCACATGCGGGAAAGGGCTGGCTTTAAAGTTGGCATGTTCGCAGGACACCAAGCTAGCATGGGTTTGCTAAATAGTTAGCAACGTTTATTTTCGTCGAGGCCACTAGAAATGAACGTAATTTTTTTTGGTGTATTGCAGCAATCCAACAAAGAAGGTAGAAACTGCACATTTAAGTGTCCCAAAACTGTATTTAAAACAAATTCGGCAATCGTGCCTTGTGTTTTTAGTACACATTAACATATAAACTTTTTTTTAACAGGTTTATAAAAGGTGCTTTGCAGTAATTACTGTTATATTAAGGAAGATGTTTCCAAGAGGTCAACCCCACACAAATGTCAAAATTATAAATCACAAAATTTGCTTGCAGTTTAAATATACAATCTTTAATGATGATGTCGTGTTTGTTGGCCATATAAATATGTTATATAAAGCACCTGCTGTTGATCAGTTTGCCAAGATAATTCAGATCAAATAAAGCTGAAAAAAAAAGATAATCTTTGCTTATAATGCGCATAATTTAGTGTGAAAATGGGCATCCTAAAACCACTGACAACAATCAACTTGATTTCATCCGAGAGTGCTTGTAAACACCAGCTGTATGTCTGAGGATGGTAATTGTAGATCTAGGTCATCTTCTCATGGCACTTGTTGAATTCCAGTAATGTTACTCTTTGGAATGACTGTACGTCTCCATATAATACATCATCCTCTCAGCAGACATATTCGCTTGTGCACTAATTAGGGATTTTTTTTTGCAGCTGTTACAGTAATTGCCTCCTAGCAGCTTGATTAATGACAGCTCGGAGCCTTGTTACTTTCACCTCTGCTATCAGGCAGATTCACAATGTGTTAAGTGAAGACGTTTTACAGGAAGGAACTTCATATCTTCATATGATGAAATGGGCGCTGTTTGTGAATGCCAGGTCATTTGTTGAACCATGCTAACCATTAAAAGTCAGAACTGAGAATGAAAGATTATGTTATGATTATGTTAGTTGTCCTGGCAACGGTTGTATACAGGATATAATAATTGACAGCATATGATGATAGTTGCCCGGATGTGACAATAGAGTAATTGAGCAGACCAAATAACACTGTTTCAAATATCCAGCAGACCAAATAACAGACTGCACAAATAAAACAGACAATAAGGGTAAACTGCCAGCTGTGCTTGAGTTGATTCCGGGCAACTGTGCTCTTTTAAAGTTATGTAATATTTGGTCTGCGCTGCTCATGAAGTGCTGTGAGAGAGCTCGCAAAGATTGAGGCAGATACTGCATAGAAATAATGAATGGACAATGTGGGTGGCTGTTTTCATCAGATTTTGGCAAGCACTCCTGGCTTGATGGATCGCTCAGATTTAGGAATCATTAAAATATGATATTCGCATGCCTTCATGGTGCTGTAATGTTAGAGAACCAGCAGAATATGTCAAAATTGAATTGGTATGTCTATTATATGTAATTAGCTGCTCTTTTTTTTTTTAGAACATTGCCATGCTGACAGCAATACATCTTGATATCCCAACCTTTTAATATAATCTTGATGATTATTAGCTCTGAAATTGCTTAATGTTTTTGCAGTCAAATCATAGGAACCATCATTTTGACCATACACAGTGCTTTAATGCAAGAAGTCAAATATGGTGAACAATCTGGATAGTAATAATGAAGAGATGTTTTTTTGCACTGTTTTATAATACAGGAACACAACATTTATCTTAAGTTATATACATTGTTATTGTTCAAAAGTTTTGGCTCTGCAAAAAATCTGTTTTTGAAAGAAATCTAGATTAATTTGATGAAACCCCCCCCCCAGTGAAATCAGTAATATTGTAAATATTATTAAAATTCAAAATAACTGTTTAATTTACTAAAACAATTAATTGGTTTCTATGATGGTAAAGCTGAATTTTCAGCAGCCATTACTCCAGTCTTCAGTGTCACGGGACCCTTTAGAAATCATTTCAATATGGTTATTTTGGTGCCTAAGAAACATTTATTATTGTCAATGTTGAAAATTTGTTGTGCTGCTGAATATTTTTGTAGTACATTAGATTCCTTGCTGACTAGAAAGTTCAAAAGAACAGCATTATTTGAAATGTAAATCGCTTGTAACATCATAAATGTCTTTACTGTCATGTTTGACCACTTCATTGCGTCCTTGCTGAATAAGTTTTACTATACTAATTATATAACTATTAACTATACCTGCATATTTAGCTATATATGGTTTTACTACAGGACTTTTAAATGACTTTTTGAGTAATGATGCAAATGAGACAGTTTCGAATCAGTGTTGCATAATATTATATTGCCAACAAAATTATATCGTGGACATTTGATCTATTTATGCATGCAGGAGAGAAGACACACTGTTGCTGTTTTGTTGACTTGTAGCATGTCCAACATTGTTGCAGCCGCAGTAAAAACTGATCTGATGAGGATTATGGGTTTACAGAGGGGGACTTCGGGTCTACATTGTTTCTAGCAGAATACAGGCCAAGGGAGCTGCATTGGGCTACATTGTGTATTTCCTCACCATGGATTTAGCACCAGGCACACTCCAGTCATCCAGACATGGATCTAAAGTTTCATTTGTTCCATTTCCCAGAGCTCATGTTCACTAAGGTTACATAAATCCAATTCAACCATTAAACACACCCCACACCATAGATCTCCCATCCCCAAATCCATCCGTAGGACCCTTGGCCTTTACCTGCGAGTTACCGAACACTCTCCGAAAGCATTCGTTCCATTCTCTGCACTCAACCCCCACCCACCCTTTTCCATCGCTCCCTTTTTGTGGGGTCTCCCTTACTCTCTGGCAGCTCACTCTCCAGATTCCTCATTCTTGGCTTCAGCTGGCGCTATTAATACAGTTTGTTTTGTCAGTTTCCTAGCAGACAGCATCAAACAGTGCACGCCTGAGGCAGATTATAGCCGGACCTTGCTACACCGTCCACCTGCTCAATAGGAGAAATCCAATTGAACAGCAGGATGCTGCTTGTCCCCATGTCGGACCACTAAGACCCAGTTAATCCTGAGGAACGGGCATTAAAAAAAAAAAATGTGGAAATATCAATTTGAAAAGTCTGGGAAGTTGATGACATTTTAAAATGTCTTGGAAATTTCTATAGTGAATATAATTCTTTCAGATGTTTCATAGCTCATATATATATATATATATATATATATATATATATATATATATATATATATATATATATATATATACAGTCTATTAAAATCAAATTTTACATATTAAACAGTTGTTTTTTACTCAGAACTGCTAATGTTAGATCCTGTATCATCTACTGTGATTCCTCATTTGTTAGTAATTTGGGATGAAAGTGTCCTCTTGATGATTCAATGCAAATATAAATGTAAATGCAAAAGTTATTGAAATCCATTGGTCAGAAGGTGTGGGAACCTTGAATCCATTACATTGTAAAAAAAACTCAAGCAGTTCGGCCAGCTGTCTTCCTGTTTAAATAATTGATGATAGACAAACCCAGCTGTTCAGTTTATCTTCAGTAGTGCTATCAAAGATGGTGGATGTTGTCAGAGCCGTGGCAGAGCAGCTAGCACTCATGCAGAGATTTGGGATTCTCATGTAGAAGACCAAAAATTACGTTTGGGTAATTGATTTTGGGAAACTGGGTAATTGAAGTTGGTATGCGGTTTAGGGTTTCATGTTCTCAGGTGACAAACAACACTGTAAAACAGTTTTTTGAAGTTGTTAATAAAACAAAGATTATTGGAGTAAGTTTTACAATAAATTACTATTTTCAGTCTTTCTACTTCAGAGTGTAACTTACCTTTTTTTTTAAAATTATTTTTGAAATTTACTAGCAATATCTGAGTGAAAATTGTTTCAAAGTTAAGTCCTACACAATTTTTTTGAGTGCCTTTGTAGTTATGTTCTTCGGCAATGAGTCGCTTCTCAACATTTAAGCATAACAGTTTTTACTTATTGCTACTTTAGCATCTAATTTGCTTACTGTGAAGTGCATCCGTGCTAGTTTAAACATGTTGGGTGCACTAAATAATTGTTGATACAATTAAAGCATGTAATTGCATAACGCTAATTAAACATCACTGTTTTGTCAACAACTTTGGCCCTCCAAAACAATTTCAGCCAAAACCAGAAATTATTATGCTTTGGTTGCCAAAAATTCAGTGCATCACAATTTAGTTTTTCATCTTTTTAGGTCCACTTAGTTGGTTATAATGCAGAGACTCTTTTGAGATGTTTGAGAAGACAAAGGATTTGTTGGAAATAAAGTACAAACATTCTTAAACAGACTTTAATTACACATGCTTCCTATGCTTTTATTTTGCAAACTTTATCTTAATCTTAGTGGTCTTAGATTACTTCAGAATGTGTTTGTGAATAATCCATCAAGGCTCTATTTTTGCTTTGGATGGTCAGTTGACGATCCTGGTGGCCGGTTCTCTGTTCGGTTGATTTATTGTGCCATGGTAAACTTCAGACTCCTCCATGAGTGTGCTCCGTTAGTTTGAGGCCTACTGAGATGCGGACACTTCACCAAGGGGATAATGAATGGGTGGTACTCATTTGTATATGCTCTCTCCGTGCATTTCTCTGACCAAACTGTCTGTGTGTATTGCAACCAGATTGAAAGTTCTGGCACCAAGCTGTTGGCTCACTTGTAGAGCGTGTGAGGTCTGCAAGGAATCAAGCTGCTTAGCTTGTACTCCACTTTGATCTCGGCTGTAATGGGAAGGGTTTTCGGGGGGAAACAAGATGCAGTTATTTTCTTTATGGAAAACAGAACAAGGGTCTTGGCAGTGGTTGCTGATTTCAGCTTATAACCGCATGTCCCTCCATCCAAGACACTTGAACACAATTGACATAAGGATATATAGACATTAGATTAGTGTTGAATTAAATTCTGTTTCTAAATTGTCCTATTTAGGGTTGCAGGATTCTATCCTAATTGTAGGTTGTTTTTGTTTTTTGTTTTTTGTTTTTATAAAACTTTAGTTTAAATTTGTCTTCATCCACTGTGTCACATCTTGCAGTATTTTTTGAGTGTCCTCCCACAAGTGTTGTTTGTGTTTTAAGGTGGCATGAAGTTAAGAGTAGTCCTGTTAACCTTTAAAAAACCTGTTTGAGGCCACTGTATTCTGTTTTGTTCTTTTGTGCTCGGTGTCTACTTGTATTTTAATGCAGTAATTTGAAGTAATAAAGTTTTTTTTTTTGTGAAGGCCCCCTAAAAATAGCATGCCCATATAACTGCAGCTGAAACCAGCCTCATTACACATTGATTAGTTGACTATTTGTTCAGACAGTCCACTGAATAATTTAGTTTTTTTTTTTTAAATATGTACATTTTTGTAGCCTGCATTTCTTCTCCATTGGCACTTTGAGAGCAGGTGCTTTTGTTAGCTGTAAAATTTACAGCACTAATGTTACTTAATTTAGCAGCGTCTCAGCCTGCTGACATGTCATTCTAAATGGCTTTTTACATTTTTACAGATTACATGTAGAAGCTTTATCCATTTAAATCCCTGCTGTTATAGTCAAGGAAGATGTTTGGTTTTTTCTTCACCTTTTGTTTGCGTTGGTGGTTTTGTGTAACTCACCAGACGTCATTCAGAGCTGGTGGGGCATGTTGAAAGTTTAATGAAACTTCCTTCCGTTTAAATTTAATGAATGTGTTACTTTTTCCAAAATTCCCAGCCTCTCCGTGCATGGTGTGGGTTTTAAAGTGTGTAGATTGAGGTGAACTATGGGATCGATTTTCCATCAAATATTGCAGTCATGGATGAAAAACTAAGCATGACACCAAAGTAAAATATAAAATATTTTGACAAAATGTAAAGTTTACGTTTTTAGAATAGCAAACAATGGTCACGGATCAAAAAGGGATAAGCATAAATGAAAAATTTAATAATGCCTTTTAAAAAAAAGAATAAGCATAAATCAAAACTTTAAACGCATTGAAAACGATATTGCACAAAACTGAAAATATTAAAGGAAAATTATCCGACTTGCACACAAAATCATGCTTCCCTTGGTTATATTTCTGTTTTTTTTTTGTGCTCAGACAATTTCTGCTCATATTTTGTATTTTTTATATGCTTATGCTATTTTTCCCTCCGCTCTTGTTTCCGTCTTCTGCGCTTGCTTTTCCAAATGTTGCAGTGAAGAGAAATCAGAGTGTGCTTAAGCATTCTCATTGGTCCACTAGTTCTATATTGACAGCTCCTCTAGCTAATCAGTGGAAGAGGGGAGCTGATGTCACTCCAATGCGCCTCATTAGCTGCTGATGCTCAGTGTTCACTATGTCAGCTGGGGTAAAATCTTTTCCATACAGTACACTGTTATATGTGTCTGCCTGTCACTGGCGATCTGTAACCAAATAAATGAGCCATCCTAGCAATCCGTCGCCATTATATTCTCCTAGATTTATTCACTTATGGTCACATTACGAAAGGCAGCAGCAACTATATACACCGGCCTTGTGAAGACACTGTTAAATGTGTCTGACTAGCCTGTATCTGACTGATAAGTCTTGTTATTGTTATTACTGTTAGGAGAGAATAATAGGAATAATATGTGTTAGGCACAATTATTTGGATCACTGTATGTTAATTATTCTTGTCTCTTGTAATTGTTACTTTTCTGTCATGTATTGTTTTTGTAAACAGATTTCCATCTTTGTCTTTCATGTACAGTGTGTCATTGATAAGGTAGTTGGTTTTGTAAGATTTATCACATTTTTTGTTCGTCTGAGATTATAAAATGACATAGAGTTAAGCAATATCACACGAGGAAGAGTGTTGTTTTCCTGAATATCAGCACCATTGCAAATGTTTATTGAACTGTAGTATAAAATCAATATAACAAGAAGTTAATTTTCCGTTTTAAACACAATATTGTACCTATTTTCTATATTTCGATGAAGAGTTCAAACAAAGCTACAGCAGAACGGTGTCTTCTACGAGCACTACACAGCAGCCTTTCATATTGAATGAAGTTTTGGATTTGAATGTATCAGTCAAGTGAATGATTCACTCTATTCCTCACTGAATGAATCAAGAGTTTGAATTAATGTCTTAATGATTCACTCTAAAGATAGTAAGTAACTTGCCGCCACCTACTCACAGATTTACTTTTATATTGTTGCTATGTTAAAACTATATATTCAAATTATATTCAAAGTTCAAATAAATACAAAAAGTGTACAACACAACGAAATTGCATTTCTCAGAGCCCAATGCTTAATGTGCATGATATTGCAGATATTACAACAACAACAAAACAACAGTAAATATATATATATATATATATATATATATATATATATATATATATATATATATATATAAATGATTTAAAACTTTAAAATGACAGTGTTCTACAATTATATTTGTAGCTATGTACATAAACCCAATTAGTATGCAAATAAATCATTGTGTATATTAAATCCACCTGGCCACTGTTATGGTGCGTTCACACCAGACCCCAATGAAGCGTTAAGCGCGAGTGATTTACATGTTAAGTCAATGCAAAGATGCGGATAGACATCCTGCGGCATGATTTGCGCGAATGAGTTGGCGCGAAAGATGGATTTGTGCGATAGATGCAGTGCGAATTGAGCGTTTCAAGCGTTTTGATGGAAAATCGGAACTTTGGCACTGCATTAACCAATCAGGAGCATGCTCTAGTAGTGACGTGATTATGACTTGGCGAGCAGAGGGAAAATCCGAAACAACAATGGAGGACAAAGTCATTCTCCCTGTATGTGGATACCCGGAGCTGTATGATACTTCATACTTTTACAGAAACAGGAATAAAAAGGATGTTGCTTGGAAGAAATAGATTAATTGAATAAAGACCAAATATTACCTGGTAGATTTACCCAAAACAAATTATATTTTATTTTGAACCACTAAAGAGACATCAGAGCCAGCGGCAAATGTCAGAAGGACTAGCCGAGTTGAGAGTGCTCTAAGCGGAGACATGATCACTGAGCTCCCGCTGATCACGTGGAGCTGACCGTCTCCGAAATCGGCAAAACACATTTTTAAATGGGCGCCGTCTTTATGAATAAACCACATCTTTGATTTTAAAACGACTACGTTCTCGCCTGAAATACTTTTAAAACTACATTTCATGACACGATAACAGTAATATTTTGAAAATTCTCAGAATAAATGGTGGTTGAAATCACAATGCTGCGTGAACTCAACTGGCAGAAGCCCCTCCTATGACTCAGATTTGCGTCTGTTATGAAGTTAATTTCACTCGCGAATGAAGCGAATTTCATGCACGAAGGAAGTGAATAAACTCAAAATGTTTAAGCATCAAACTATGCGCAAATAGCACTATTTATTTTGCGCAAGTCGCGTCAGGTGTAAATGCACAGTAACCGTTTCCTTTGAATTGTTTCCCAATTTAAAAATGCATGACTCAAATCCTAAGCACCTTCTCAAAACAGTTCTGAAGCACGCTTTTTGTTTGTCGACTGACAGACACCAGTGTGTCCCACAGACCGCAAATCAGTTCCCTGCCAACAGGAGGTGCTTTTGGAGCAGAGATATAGCGGTTTCCATGGTAATGGCTGTAATCAAACAAGCGGTTCACAAACATTACTTTACAAGGTATTGCAGGAAAGACAAAATTAAAATGACATCAAAGCTTTTCTGAAGACAGTGAGTTCTTTTCAAAGATACATTCATATAAAAACAGCCGCTGCATTTTAATTTTGAAACTCATTTTATTCAACAAAATATAATCCTTTTGCCTATTTGTGGCGTTCACTTTTGATATATTTGCAAGCCGTCATAAATAACTTAATAATACAAATATTTAAAAAATAAGAGATTTCATACCTATTACACAGCCTGCTGCTCCTAACCGCTTAAGAGTGCGCTGGCCACGAGCGATGACATTGTGGAGGATATTGTCAGACCTACACACACATTTCATGAGGAAAGTAAACGTGCACGTTATAATCAGACCAGAAGTTTCATCTGAATTGAACGTGTTTCTAATTTTACATGCAAATAACATGTTGCACTTATGAATATGATAATTTCCGAAACTGGCTGTGTTGCCCTGCCATTAGCTAAAGCTGTGTGTTAACAAGCCTCTGCTGCAGAGTGTGAGCTGCTCCATCTCTCACGCAGCCTCAGAGGGAGTTCAGCAACAACGCTTAGCTGCCCGCCGGTACGCCTGCCTATAAATTGACCCAATTTTAAGCATAGTCGGCAAATGTCGGTTAATTAAAAAAAAATGCCAAAAATCGGCTGATATTTCAGTTTTGTGCAGTATGATTTTGAATGTATTTAAAGTTTTAATTCATACTCAATACTTTTTTTATTACATTTTTGATTTAAAATAGAATTTTGAGCAAAATGTTTTTACTTGCATTTAAAAATTTTGGCTTCAAGCTTATTATTTTTGGCAGAAAACTGAACTGCTGTGAAGACTGTTGACAAATTCCACCACCGCTAAATATAAAACACGTGTATAATGGATACTGAACATATGCGTGTCATACATGAACAGATTTGAAACTAGAGCTGGGCAATATATTGATTATTATAATATATTTCTTCTGTTAAAACTATGCACCATTATGATCTTTAATGCCCTTTATTTGACCAATAAGTCCAAAGAAATTTGACATTTGACAAATTTTATGATACCTTTATGTAAATGACCTCAAACTGTGAATTGATTTAAAACTTTCATTCAGTGATTCATTTGCTTGACTTAAATTTATCTTTAAAAACCACCTTGTATAGGTGTATAGGTAAATATTGCTGTTTATTGCAATATATTATGTTGGTGGATTTAAATTTAAATGATTCAATTGCTCTTTGTAAATGTATGCTTCTTAAAATATTGTTGTGATTTAAACTAGTAGAATGGGTTATTGAAAAATTAAAATAAAGTATTATTTTACTATTTTATTTACTTATTTGTTTTGGGAGAAGGCCTTCAAACATCACCAGAGAAAAGTCTTAGGATTTAGATTTTAAAAAAGAAAAGAAAGGATGATTTTCATGTCATGCTGACTTTAAGGCCTGGTAATCATTAACAGCTGGAAAAGTCATTGAAAAGTAATTGATCGGAATTTGTGGAAACCCTGTGTAAGTTTTAGCCGCCCAGCCATTTTTGACCATATCATGGATCCATCAGAGTCCAGGGAAGCTTTTGTTTAGTTTAGCATTCATTTGATTTCAGAGTAATGACGAACATGTGTGTTTGTATGGGAGGTGCTGGCAGTTTGTCTGGAATAACTGCAGTGGTTTGGTTAACAGGAAAAGAGGGAGTGTCTATGACAAGCCAATACACACGCATGCCATTCCCCTGGATCAGAGCGGCTCATTCCAGACATGTCTCTTCAGAATTAGCATTATTGCATTGTCCGTTCCTCATTGATGACACTTACACTCATTGCACCCTCTTGAATTGGATGAAAGCAATCAATCGATCTTATCTCCGAGATAAATTGGGTCCCGGCATCTGGCAACACGGTTCCAGCACAGTCTCTTGATGTCTGTGTAGATGTCTTGAGTTCCTGTGAAAAGCGATGAGCGTCTGGGAGTGCGGTTTGCTGATATTTGAGCCTTAGAATCGGGTGGAGGAGTTCAGAGAATGACTGCAGACAAAGGTGTAGAGTGGCACAAGAATCGTCGCCGCAGAAGAGCTTTGTGGAGATGGTGTCAGGAGGACTACGATGGAAAGTAGGGGAGGGGCTAAAAAGACTTTGCTTTGAGCAAGTTCCGAACTCCACGTATCATTGGTCTGGCAGATGCCCCCAGTGTGAAGGAAGTATCACCGAGGAAACTTGTAGTCTGGCTCTATACTAACATGCATGAGCAAGGATCCAGGCTGAATCATCCCTCGGAAAGACTGTAGAACTTTTTCTGGCTTGCACCTCTAGAAAAACCCTGGTAATGTTCTCGTCTTCTCTTCCACAGTTCTACTGCAAAGCCTTTGCAAAGATGGGGGACGACAAGCCTTTTGTGTGCAGTGCTCCTGGCTGTGGGCAGGTAAGTTCGCTTTCACTTTGTCTTGGGTTTCAGGTGTGGGTGTTCGTTTCTGGTTCATAGGCCATTCTCTGGTTATTGAAGAGTGATCGACCTCTCGGCTGCACTGTTGCAAGACGTCTGCCTGGCGTGTGTGTGGAGGGGGCGGAGCGCCAGCTGCACCGCTCTGAAAACGTGTTGTTTTTGTCACACTGCAGCCCAGGGCCACACTGATGAAGCTGATAGCGCACTTGTGAAACTGCGCTAACGTCTGTTGCACTGTCTGACTCACTCACAAACTTGGCCAGTGAGTAATCGCAGCTCAGTTATAATCTACACTTGTCTGGTTTGAGTCAAAGTCCATGCAGACGCTTTGAGGAGGTTATTGATGCCAATAAGTGCACTTCCAATTAACTTGCAGATGGGAACAAAAGTACCTAACAAGCCAAATTGTGTAAGGCAATAAAACAGTTTATAGAGAATGTACGCCTTGATTAAATTTGTAAATACATTTTTGTTGGAAAAATATTTAGAATCTATAAATAAAATATATGTATAAATAATTGAATGCAATGTAAGTCGCTTTGGATAAAAGCGTCTGCTAAATGCATAAATTTAATACGAGAAAAGTGTAAAATCTGAAAAACAATGTGGCTTTGGAGGCATGTGCTGCTTTTGAAGGCATTGAAAACCGAAAGAGGAAGTGATCGAGACCCATCCTACTCAGTGAGACTGTGATGTTCGTTTTGTGGTTTTGATCTGAATGTTATGCTCGCAGTTACGTAAAACGGCATGAGTAAAGTAGCGTGGATCAGAATGAAGCAATTTACCAGTGAGACATTGCCTCTCCAATACCGAGTGCAACAATGATCATTTAACCGTACCGTTGGCGGCATAATCTTGCGAATTAAGAGGAACAACATGAACTTGATGAATAATTTATGCTAGTTGTTTGCAGATGTTTCTTTCTCAAAAGCCAAAGGGACCTTGACTGTTTAATAGTTCTTGCTCTGACCGAGCCAGACTTTGAGCAGGAGAAATCTGTTTTGATATTTGACATCTCTATTACTATTGCTAATACTTAAGGTTCGAGCTTATATTAAAGTGGACATACTTTTTCAACTTGTACTGGATTTTGAGGAGAGATGCCATAGTTCTTTTTCATTCTTTAGTCTTGTGATGGCAAGCTGAAGTTTCAGCAACATTACTCCAGTCTTCAGTGTCACGCGATCCTTCAGAAATCTTACTGACCCCAAACTGTTGAATAGAAGTGTACATTGAAGCATCTTGGTTTCTAAGTTGAATATCTTAATTCATATCTTGTCCTGGGGTGAAAATAAGGCAGTTTTAAGACTCCTCCGTTCCTGTAAGTATAATGGTTGAACTGGAGATCAGGTTGTGCACATCTGTCTGGCTCGATTAACACGAGGGGAGTGAGGGTTTATGCTAGTGGAGGTATTGTTCTTTTGTTGACGAGCAAACGCTGTTTGCGTCATACTGAAGTCCACAGGGGTTTAACATTGTTTTGCTTCATCCCAGTGAACCAGATTTTCACGTGACTCCTCTGTTTTGTCAACCTGTTATTGAAAAATAACACGCCGAAGGAAACTGAGATTTAAAATGATTCTGCTAGTGCTTGTTTAAAGCCATTTTCAGAATAAATGAATCCTTTTTTAATGTACTCTGATTATAATGTCTGACATTTTAGACTAATTTCCTCTTTATCATCGTGTTATTCTAAAAAAAATATTGTGCAACAAAATTCTAATTGGGTTTAACCAAATCTATAGGACTTTAGCTAGTGCTTGCTAGTCAGATTATGGTTTCGTTTTTACAAAACAAAAAACTTTGTTCGGTGCAAAAGTATTGAATTGTTCAAAAGTCACTGTAAAGATATTTAATAACATTCATTACAAAAGATTTCCAGTTCAAATGCTTTACTTATTTAAATATTAGCAGCACAACTTTAAAATGGATAATAATAAGAAATTATTTATTTTTGAGCACCAAATCAGTATATTAGAAGGATTTCTGAAAGATAATGTGACGCTGGAGTAATGGCTGCTGAAAAATCCGCTCTGCCATTACATGAATAAACGTCATTTTAATATATTTTAAAATAAGAAGCAGATATATAGATACTAATAATATTTTATAATATTACTTGTTATAATTTTTTAAGAAAAAAATGCTGTCTTGATGAGCATAACGGATCACTTTCAAAAACATTTTTAAAAATCTTATAGAGCACAAATTTTTGAATTGTAGTGAAGTGTAGGTTTGGTTTTCATTCTTTTTTTCATTCAAATCTACAGTAAATTAAGGTACACTAATAGCTATTAGCAAATGGGATGAGCAATATTAGCTAAGACTGTAATAAACTGTCTCTTCAGTATATTAAGTATATTTTTCTGCTAGATATTGAAAATAATGCGAAGAAGATGAGGAAAACAAGTGAGCTAGGCTCTTAACATTTGTCTTGCCTGCACGAGCACCTCAGCTCAACATGTAGGTGCATGTGTACTAACCTTAGGCCAACAAAAATGTATGTATAGATGACCATGTCCTATTGGGAGAACTTTGTCAGAGTATTTATACTTTAGTATTTGACAAATAATGTGCATTACTTTATGCATTGTTATTTCAGCTAACTATGTTTCCCCTTTATGTTGACGTGTATTAATGAAATCAAATGAAAAACATTTCAACAAGGTCTTTGGAAATGCAAATAATATTGATCCAAGTAAGGTCAGTTTAATACTAAACTATGCTGCTAAATAACATCCATTCTCATTCTTGATTACTAGAAAAGCTCTATTTTTTGCATTTCCCCATGTCACATTCTTCTTTCTGAGAGGAAGGTACAAGCTTAAGCTATTACTGCAAAAGAGGAAGTCTAAAAAGTCTACTGCATGCACATAAGGCACTCTAGCTGCGCTCCTCGTTTGGTGGCGTTAATTAGTTCCTGTGTTTGCTTCAGCCCTGCTGTTGTCCTTGTGTTGTCATTTAAGTCGAGGGGGAAGAAGCTACGGGCCATGCAGTTGTTGTATTGGTGATGCTGGCACATCTAAAAATACGCATCTGACACTTGAATGTTTCCACGGCTGAACTGTAGCCGTGACACGCAGCCAGAAATAGTCTGAAGAAGACTGTGAAGACCATTGAGCACGGCTTGAGTCATGAAATCCACACAGAAAGAGGAAAAGCTAATCCTAGAGGCTCCACGTCCGCTCGAACTGTTTTGGAAAAGACCAAGGATCCAGTAGTTGAGGTGCTTCTTTAAAAAAAAAAAAAAAGTGTTATTTTCCGCAAACCTCTCCATGGAAAAGAAAAAACTAAGCGAACTGAATGACATTTGACTAGTGTAGTCTGATTCCCAATGACTCTTATGAGCCAATTCTTTTTAACAAATTAAACAAATACAGGGCTTACCAGAACAGTCCAATTTCTGAACCAATGACTCTTTTGAATTGGTTCTTTTTAATGAATCAAGAACATGCATCACAAACCAGTCTGAATCCAAAGCAATTTTGGTTGGTTCTTTTTTGTGAATCAAGTGCTATACAGTTCTATCAATGTAGTCTGATTTGATGAATGACTTTTATAAGCCAGTTCTTTTGAGTGAATCAAACATACATCACATCCAAAGTACTCTTATACCCAAATGATCGACTCTTTTGAGTATATATATTTTTTATTTTTTTGGTGAATCATACAAAAGAGCCTTTCCAAAGAAGTTTTAGTGAATCAAAAACAAACTAATAACAACCAAAAGTGTATTACGGTTTAATCTTGTACTTACTACTGTTGTTCATAATTTATAAGTAATATTATTAGTTTAACATGTAATTAAATGTGTAAACAGTGTTGCTTCTTAGAAAATGAAAAGTCATGTAAACACTTTTTTCAAGAATTGTTATATATTTATATAGCAAAAATTAACTCATCATTTGGCAATGGACCAGTCAGCTGATTTTCCACATGACTGGCCGGTCGATCTCATGTTATGGTGATTTCGGGCAGATTTTTGTTCGTATATGGTGTTAAAGTTATAATTTTCAATTATAAACCGCATATAAAAATCAGCAAAAAAAACATTAAAGGCAGGTCACACTTACAAAAAAAAATCTCCAATGGGAATCGGCCAAGAAAACCGTAGTCGTTGCATCTCTACATTTTATGTGTCATATTTCAAAAAAGCATCTTTAATACTGGTTTCTTAAATATCCATGATTCACTGGCTGTGCATCTGTAACGTACAGTTTTACCACCTTAACAGCTGTTTTGTTTCAAAGGTAAATAAAAAAAAAAAACTTAGGACAATGTGCGATTGCCTGTCATAAATGTTAATTGAATACATCTGTGTAGTTTGCTCAGCCCATGAGCTGTTGTGTCTCGCATGCATAACATCTTGGCTCAAGCACTGGGTCAAAGTCCTAAACCAGAGAACTCCACCTTAGCATTAATTCTTTTGTCATTTGCACAATGTATTTTTATTTTTGTATTGTCATGAAAGCTGGTGGAACATTTTTTTTTATTATTCGACAAATGTGGAAGTTCAATGCTTACTGTGTAATGCTGTAGCAGCACTTCTGAACGGAAGCGTAAAGAAACGTGAGCGTTGTAAGCCTTGAGGCTGTGTAAGGGCACAAAGGTCAGCTGTGAAGCTGAAATCCAGCTCTACTCTACATCTTTGACATTGACACTCTTCCATCCTATACCTCCGAGACTTTGAGTAGAGCATGGGCTTGGTGAAAAACGATCATTATAAAGTCCTCTCTGGCCTACATTTCCAAAGACAAATCTTGTCAATGCCACTCCCTCTTTTTCTTCTGGAAATATGTCTCTGCCCTGAGGTCTTGGAATGCTCCTTTCTCTTTTTCTGGTCTGATTTGTCTCGTAATCCATCTGTTCATCTTTGTAGAGGTTTACTAATGAGGACCACCTGGCTGTCCACAAACACAAACATGAAATGACGCTGAAGTTTGGACCCGCCAGGACTGACTCAGTCATCATTGCAGGTACTTTACACGCAGACAGTATGATTCAGTATGAATCCACAGTGAACAGTTGTCAAAAATATTCTTTTTAAATATAACTATGCACATCTCAGTGTGTGTGTGTTTGTGTGTGTATGTATATAATATAAAATCACACACAAAAAATATATGTATAATATTTTTATATTTATTTATAAAATGTATTGTAATTATTTATATAATTATTATATATATATAATATAATAGTAAAATTTATTTTACTATAAATAATAGTACATTTAATTACCTTTCAAAATGAATTAAAATATATTTTAGATTTTTAATATAAAACATTTAAAAGGTTATGATTAAGTGTGTGTGTGTGTTTTAATGATGTAATTGAATTATGACATTGATTTATATATTAATTAAATTATATAAATATTGAATGCATTTTTATATTATAAAATAGATATTGTAGTGATTTATTAAAAGATTAGTTCACTTCCAGAATGAAAATGTCCTGATAATTAACTCCTGTCATCCAAGATGTTAATGTCTTTCTTTCTTCAGTCGCAAAGGAATTAAAGTTTTTGAGGAAAAGCTTCCAGGATTTTTCTCCACTTAAATGGTGGCCAATGGGCTGATGATCCAAATTGCAGTTTCGATGCAGCTTCAAAGGGCTCTACGTGATCCAAGCCTAGGGATAGGGCTCTTATTTATTGAATCAATCGGTCATTTTCTAAAAATGAAACCATTATATACTTTATAACCACAAATGATCATCTTGCTCATCATGTGTGTCCGCAAATTCATGCATTACATAATCATGTTAGAAAGGTCACAAGCGGTTAACACTTCGTCTGTGTTCTCCGGTTCAAAAAGGTAGGGTAGGACGAAAACAAATAAAAAAATCCTTGAATGTTTTCCTCAAAAACTTTAATTTCTGTGCGACCGAAGAAAGACAGACATGAACATCTTGGATGACACGGGGGTGAGTAAATTATCAGGACATTTTTATTCTGCAAGTGAACTAATCCTAATCCTAATTTGTCTTTGGTAGCTGCATGTCCCTAGCATCCATCCCCATATTTATGTCCATGACTCCATGTTTTTTATCACTTCTTTTGTGGGTAATGGTAACCTAGTTTGCTTGTTTCGGTGGCACTGACAAAACAAATAGTAATTCGATATAATTACTTTATAGCTGTGGAGTGAAGTACCCATAAGCTGGTAATTTTAAGATGTAAAAATTCACAATGTGATGTTGTTGTTTTTTTTTTGTAAAATTAAACCCTCTGAAAAAAACAAATGTAATAACAGACTTGAACCAGATTTAACCAGATTTATCATGTTAAATCGCAAGCAGACTTGGTTTGTACTGGTACAGCCGTTCAGCTGCGTTGAACCGTTAATATTGTCTTTGAGGCCATCTTGCATAAGGAAACCATGAGATCTCTCAGTTTCTCGCTCTCTACTCCAGACCAGACGCCGACTCCCACTCGTTTCCTGAAAAACTGTGAAGAGGTGGGCTTGTTCAATGAGCTGGCCAGCTCCTTCGAGCAGGAGCTCCCTAAGGCCCAGGAAGATGAGGACAAGAGGGCCAAGAACCCGGTGAGCTATGGGACTGGGCGGAGGGATTCAGTCATACAGTCAGACGTGCTCCAAACATGAGGAGCTCGGGATGCCTGCTGCCAGAAACTCAAGATTTATGGACTGCAGAGTTCCCTATCAGTTCTCATGTTTAACACCGTCTCGTCTCTCTATCTCTCTCTCTCTGTCTGTCTGTCTGTCTGTCGCATTCTTCATTTATCTTTCTCTTTTTTCCATGTAGTTGCCTGCTCTTAATTCAGGAGCACTTGATATGAGTTTGCAGACGCCTTCAGATGTTAAGGTGAAAGAGGAGGACCCTGTGGAGGTGGACTCCTCTCCACCTAGCAGCCCTGACTCCATGTCCAGTATGTCAGACAGCAGCAAAGAGCCCTTAAGAAGAGGAAAGGTACATGCTTTATGCAAACCAGACTGCTAGAGTGAAACTAAATGCTAGTCCAAAAGACTGAAACCACATTGGATATCTGTCTGATTTAAAATGTTATGATTTTAAAACTTGTACGTGAATATTAAAGATTCTGACATTTATCATGTGAATGTTTTGTACAGACAGTCAGATGTATTTCTACTGGAGCACTAGATACTTTTTAGATCATTCTCAAATCATGGAGAACATGATAATCCAGGTTTATAATCAGAGCTTGAGTTCTGCAAAAGAAGGACAAATTAAATACTAAGACATGAATTTGGTGTACATTTTTTTTTTTTTACATTCTTTTGGCATGTTAACAATGTAAATAACTATAAAACAGGTTAGTTAATAAAACGTTAAAAAGTTAAATAATTAATTCATAATGAATTGAAAATGATTATAAATTATATTTTCTTATAGTTGTTTTAAACCATTTACTTAATTATCCTAAATTAATTTAATTAGTTCAAATACAATAAAAAAAAAAAAATGAAAAAATGCCAATTTAATCATTATCACTAGTTGTCTGAAGACTTTTTGTAGAATACTTAGAATATAAAATATATCAAATGGTTAATTGAAAGGTATGCTAGCACACATTTGGCATTCAACTGGCCACTGTACAGACCATAATTGTACATTTCACTAAACTACGTATTTAGCAGTAACTGAACTAGATGTGTTGCATCACTAAACAAACAGTCGTGACTGGATGACATTTCTTTTGGCAACAAGCAGTGTTGCTTTATGAATTATTTTGTGCTTAGCCGGCTGATTATCTTTCTTACAGGATTCTCCCTCGAAGCCTGCCTTCAGTTCGGCTCCCACCCCTGCCATAGTGCGTCCTGGCTCCCTCCCCCTGCACCTGGGTTATGACGGCCTGCAGCCCACCATGCCCTCCCCTACCTCCGTCATCACACACACCCCACCATCCAACCGCACACTGGGGTAAGAGTGCAAGCACAGCCTATCACTGAGGAGCCATTGTTTTGGGCCGTCAGCTTATTCTCTGTGACTCATTCCTATATGACTCACAGCGCTTCTATAAGTTAGTCTTGTAGGAATTCTTAGTAATCCGTGGGAAGCTGGCTCATTTATGCCAGGTAGTTGATAGGAAGAGAGAAAAACTTCAGTCTGTGTATTGCTTTCTGCTGTTGCTGCTTGTGCAAACTTGAAATTTCTCTACTTCTGTTTTAGGTCTCCCACAGTGCCGTACCCAATGATGATGCTTCCCAATGGTCAAACAGTTCCTGTTCTTCCAGGTCCTATGCAGATGCCCTCTGTAATATCTGTAAGTGTGAAGTGTATCTCTTGAGTAATGAATATAAATTTATGGAGTATGAAGAGATGGCCCACCCAAAGGAAAAAGAATGGGAGAGTTTGTGACAGTTGACTTTTTGTTTTACTGTAAAACTGATTTTCAAACTGGGGTCTGCAAGGTGGTTTCTGATCTTTGGAGTCTATGTTTTGCATTTGTCCCTGTGGTGTAGCTGGCGAGACCCCTGTGTATGGTTCCCAACATTCCAGGAATACCCGGCCCTCCACTAGGGGGCAGCAGCAGCGGCTCGTCTTCACCCTCTGGTTACAACCCCCACAATGAGGCCAAGATGGTGAGGGCAAAACTGTCTTCTTCCTAATCCAGCCTGTGGATCATTTAGCAGTGTGCTCGGATGCATAGCTTTCCTTTAGTGTTCCCATGTTGAAAGTCTTTATCCGGCACATCACATGGGTGAGAGTTTTCACAACAAACAAACAGCGGCTTTTCAGACTAAGCAGCTCTATAATTAACAGTCTTTATTTCAAATACACTTGTTATACAGGGATATGCAAAAAAAACACCTTTTTTATAATAGAGTAGTTTGTGGGTGGTTTAACTGTAAAATACTATAATAGTAGTATTTTGCTACATTGCTATGTTTGTTTTCTTTATTATTAATAAATAGCAGTACATTTCTCGGTTTCTTGAGTTATAAACTTGCTCGAGATTAGGAAGAAAGAAAAAAAAATTCTAGATGACCGTCCCGACCCATAAAAATAAATGCAGAAGTTCACACGTTTATTTCCTTTCGGTCACATGACTTCTCTCTCTGAGTTACGGTTCAGTTTTATGAAATGACTTCTCTCACCAGTCCACATGAAGGAGAAATCAAATTGAATGTCGCGGCTGAAACATCTGCCTTATAATCAGACAGAATGCCATCTTGTGCCACATTACCATGGTGTATTTGTTGTTCTTCTCAGAGGCTGAAGGCAGCATTGTCTCAGCAGACGTATGCGGCTCAGGGTTGTCTTGGTGTGGCGATGGGGTCCAGTGCGATGATCCCTCAGAGAGTGGAGCAAAGCCAGCTGCTGGTCCAGCATCCAGATGCCCCATCCCCTGCTCAGCCACAGGTGTGGCATGTTTTCACACTCGAATTGTCGAGTGCAAACATTAAGGCATCTGTTCAGGCATCTGTTGTACATTTAATGTTTGTCAGGGAGCAATCTTTCACTTTGCTGTGGCATTGCGCAGTAAACATCCCTGTTTACTCTGCCCTGCTGTGTTCAGGTGTCACCCGCTCAGCCCACCGGAGGGCGCAGGCGGAGGACAACTGATGACGACCCCGATGAGAGGAGGCAGCGCTTCCTGGAGCGGAACCGGGCAGCAGCTTCTCGTTGCAGACAGAAACGCAAGATATGGGTCAGCTCTCTGGAGAAGAAGGCTGAAGAACTCACCTCCTTCAACGTCTCGCTGTCGGTTAGTGTGTGCGAAAGATTTTCAGACTCATCTAAAATGTGAATGAGTGTGCATTGGTACTTTGAAATGTAGTAGGTACAAAAGTTTTTGTCCAAGTGTGATGTTCACACCAGTTTCTTCCTGTATTTGTATCTGTACAAGAACGAGGTGTCTCATCTACGAAATGAAGTTGCGCATCTGAAACAGTTGCTGTTAGCCCATAAAGACTGTCCTGTCACCAACCGCCAGAAGAAAGCTGTCTACTTGGGTGAGTGGAGCTCACGTCTAGGTCTTTCACTTGCAACTACAGGATCAATCCTTCATTTGTTTTTTAATGTCTCTCAGGAGAGGAACACATGAAAGATAGATCTGAGCCCACGGGTTCCCCGGCACCGGTCATTCAGCACAGCTCTCTGGCCCCCAGCCCCTCATCTGCAGCAGGGCCCAATGGCCTGAGCTCCCGCGCCGCGGCCGAGGCGGTGGCCATGTCAGTGCTGGCGGGGATGGGCAGCCAGCGGGGGGAGAGTGGTGGACCGGCACACGTCATCATGGCCACACAGTCCCACCCATCCAGCAGATGATGAGCGCAGCTAACTGTCTGCCTGGGACTCTCCACATCCCAGGAGAGGGGCAGATCCGTGAGAGGAGAATGCACTCTGTTCCCATTCTTCAGTCTGGTTCTCTCTCATGCCATCAAGCTCTGGCCTGGAGATCAGCTGCATTCTGGGAATGAAACTGGGACTGTGGACACATACTGTTATAGAGAGAGACTTAAGGAGATTGACATTCACTATGCCATAGACTACGGGGGCTGGACTCCAAACCATGCTCTCATTTGCATCCTCTATAACTCCTGCTCCTTCCTTCAACTTCCTTCTGCTCCTCCACTGGCTGTAGGACTGCAAAGCACTTCCTGTCATTAAATGTATCCCCACAGACACACGCTGCAATAAGGACATTGCCTGAACCGTGACTGTGCACTTTGTTTATGTGTGTGTGTGCACAATAATTTACACACACACACACACACACACACACAAGCAGGCTGCATCTAGAAGTTGTGATGATATATATATATATATATATATATATATATATATATATATATATATATATATAGTGCTGGGCAACGATTACATTTTTTAATCGCGATTAATCCATTATTGGTCTGAGATTAATCGCATTATGCACAGAACTAATAATGCATTCAAAAGTAGTGTATTGTACACTTTTTTTTTCATTTAAAAGTAGTGCTATATTAACAAAAGTGTAATAACATTTGGTTTGGAAACACCTTAAACATTATTGAGTGCAGATCTTCTGATACGTGCTGCATGATTGCGTGAATATTGCTGCAAAAACTGCAAAAGCGATAGATCTGTAAAGCAATATATTGTGAGAGGGCCGTGTGTTACCGCGTCCCATACGACTCAGAATAATAAACCAAAGTTAACAAAATGATCCACTCCACTGTGTTGAGTAAGAGCACTTCTCTGCTGTCTTCACATGCTACTGGAAATGTTCTTTCCAACTTATAGAGTCATGATTACAAGCTTGTTGCATTATTTTCTGTAAAAAATAACAGTGCACAGTGGTTTGTGAATGTTGATTCTTATCCTAAATAATTTGATCGGCGCATCCCCTCCTGTGACAGATGATTTGTCAGTCTGTGCATTCAGAGCCAGTGAGCAACGGACTTTCATAATAATAAAATAATAATTATTAATTAATTGATAATAAAAAAAATCAATTAATGCTTTAAAAATTAAGTTGCCCAGCCCTAATATATATATATATATATATATATATATATACACATAAATATAAATATATGTATTAGTAAGTGTGTGTGTGTGTATGTGTGTTTGAGAGAAACATGATGCTTTAATGTTCTGTAGGTTCTTCTACTTTGCTATTTTAGAACAGTTTTTTAGTTTTCAGGTGGCCACCTCCCTAATCTGACCCTCGCTCATCTTACCTCATTTTTAACCTGATATCTACGTTTATAATCAACGTGTGCATGTGTGCTTCTCGTGTGGGTGTACAGTAATGTCTAATGAAAATAGCAGCTTGTGAAGGACTGATACACTAAGACTGCCTTGTTAGCATGCAAACGTTTCGCTATATATAAACTATTGATTGGCACATTGCGTTCAGTTTGGCCTATGGAATCTCATAACTGTCGTTTTGTTTGGTCCTATCATTGTTTTCTTGTGTACAACAAACTCAGAAACCGCAAACAGCATACTGTCTGAGGACATTATGAATGATTCAATTTAATCAGGACCATTGTGTCCGGTCCAGAGTCTTGAGAAATCTATGTATTGACTGTCCTAAATTATACCATTTCCTTTCCCTGTGATCACAATGTTTTCATTTCAGCTTTAGATTGAGTTAAGATGGACATGAATTATTAAGGCTCTCAGTAGTCTTAGACTTGTCTTTTTCTGTTTTTATTAGTTATTATCTAACTTTTATAACTCATGAAATAAACCCTGCTGTTGTATTCTTTATGGAATCCCATTTCCGCCACATAAAAGGAAAAGAAAAGGTTAAATGATTATTACATAAAATGTCAATATTATTCGATACAAAGTCATTATGAGATAAACCCTGGTTTAATGACTGAGATGACTAGGATATAGCACTATAGTGTTATATAAATTAAATTGCCTTTGCCATAAAACTTCAAACGTATGACATAACTATGAGATTAAAAAGTAGAAAATAGAACAAAAAGGTCATAATTATGCAATAAATATTTGAATTACGGAATAAAAGTGGAACCTGTGACAAATTTGAAAATGAAAAAAACATTTCCAATTTATGACTTACTAGGTCATAAAAATTAATAAGATAAAAGTAAAAATTCACCCAAAAATTTTAATTGATAAAAACTCATAATTAAGAAGTAAAAAAGAATCATAATTTAGTTTTTTTTCCTATAATTTTACCTTTTTTTTCCGTAACGATAACTTAGTATGTCATTATTTTTACTGTCATTATTATGAAAATTATTTACTATTTTGACTTGTCATAATTTCTCATTAAAGACTTTTTTTTTTTCCTCATGATGAAATTTTGACTCTTTATGTGATAATTATGTCATACTGTGCATTGACTATTTATGTCATAAATGTGATTTACTACAGCATGATTTTTTTTTTCTTATGTGGCAGAAATTGGCTTCCATGGTTCTCTGCTCCGTTTACAGAACTCTGTATCCTCCCATTCAGTCACTTTCACCATTACCTGACTGTTATGGTTGATGTCACAATGCTTTGTAACACTATTTTTTTTCTCTTATTGCTTATCAACACATTAACATACACAATCAATCATGAACAATTAGAAGAGATGAGGATTCTGCTTTATGAAATCACACGAGTGCCTCTTTTTAGGTTGACCTCACTCAATGTTGCTGAGCAGACTGTTCACCTGGTGTTATTCTGGAATCTGTCAGGAGATGTTAAAAGCTTTATCTGAATCATCAGATAGTAATGCCTTTTAATACTTTTCAAGCAGCTAGAGAGCGCTGCCCTTGATTTTTAGCATACTATACTGCCACCTGGATGTAATAGGGTGCTATTACATGTAAGTAGAAAGACTGCAGGGAACAAAGAGCATCAAATTATACTGTTTGAATGCTTTTATCTGTAATAAGATGTTTATCCAAACACATGGTCAATTTCTGAAATATCAGACACTTTTAAAAAATAAGGCAGCATGTAATCAAGGGACTAAGATGTACTGTCGCTCAATGTATGTAACTTGAATTTTCTTTCATTTTCTATTGTTATCTGCAGCTTGTAATCCTGCATTAACACAGTGCAAAAATGTATATAGGTTTGTCAGAATGCACTAAAATACATTTTGGGTTCATTTTGTTCTCAGTTCGGTGTCTCATGAGATTGTCAGCTACACTTTTAAATAGCATATCAAGGTTAACCAATATCTCACAGATGACCCTGCTTTTCTGTTATATTATCTGCTGGCACTGTAGTCATTAAGCCAAACCCATTTACAGGATTGTTGATCTGAAATGAGCAGAATGGAGGATTTTCAGCTTCACTGGCACTTTTTCTAAGATTTCATCTTTTTTTTTTTTCATTGTACGCTGCCAGGACTATACCGATTACCTGTTATAATAAATCTTTTTGTGTGTTTGTGTGTTTTAAGACCCAAAAATTTTGTAGATTTTCTTTTCTCATTCTATTTTGTTTTTCTAACACTTTGTACTCAACTATTTGTAGTTATTTGTATTTGTGTAGTTTAATAAGACTGCCTGATTCCCCTTTTTACTGATAGTCACTTTACCAGATTTTGATGGACTTTATGTTCCATAAATCCCACATAGTGCACAATTAATTTATTATAGAATTAGTTCATGCAAGTCAAATTGAATGCAGTTTCCCTGAGATAGATTGAACAAAAAAAAAGTCATTTAGAATAGGATGATCTTTTAGGCTTAAGAAAAAAAGGATATTGTTGGGGGGAAATGCTTTGAGTATGTCCTTAATTGGAAATAACCTCACTCCAAGTTGGACTGATAGTTGTTTGAATTGTCCTTATGTACATATGTGTACCATATATTTTACAGTTTTTCATGCATGTTGAAGTGAACACAGTGCTGCAGTTTTGATTAAATGAAAAACAAAACAAAAGTTTCTAGTCTCATTTACACACAATGAAAGATTATACAATATATAATTTTGTTTTCATATAATATAATTGGGCAGAGTTTGATTCTTGTTATTTAGAGATTTATTGGTCCACTAAGCTAACTTCTGAAATATTTTTGAGTACATCCAGGGTTTTATTTATTTATTTAATTTATTGTGATACCAAAAGTTTGGAAGTTTGACTCATAAGTTAATGCCAATACACTATTTAAACATTTTATGGAAAATCAATTTATTTTTTAGATTCAACCTGTTTAATAAACATATGCAATATTTTTAATACAAATATATACAACATTTTGAATATAAATAATCTTAAAAATAGTAATAATCTACCTATATAAGTTAAATATTTAATTTAAAAAATGAAATAAATACACAACTATATTTAAAAATATATAATGGTCTTATATTATAAAATATTATATTAATATATATTATATATTAAATATCAGTAACATAAAAGTATCAGTAATATACATATATAATGATAATATGTATTAAAATAATTTTACATTAAAAGTAAATACATACCTATATTAAAATACAAAAAAAATCATATGATGTATTAATATGTACTGTTTCTTTTGCACCATACACTATAATAGACTTATTTTTCATGCATTTTAATATTATATTTAAAAAATGAATAAATACACACATTTAAAAAAAAAACATATATTTGAATGTATTAACAAATAATTTTTCTTATGAACCAACAAGTTTTTGAAGGTAAAAGTACAGTGGTGATCTGTTTGATAGTCTATGTATCTACTGTAGTACATAGCAGCATGGTACATGTCCATGGTAGTATTACAACCAATACAATCTGTCGTGTTGCCGCTAGAGGGCGCGTGCGTGCCGTCTCGAAGTGTGTGCGTGTGCGTGTGCGTGTGTGTGTGTGTGCCATCGATCCCACACAGGAGGTAAACGCGATCACGTGACCGTGAGTTCTCGCAGCATGGCGGAAGGAGTAGTTGTCCGGGTGGATTGTTACTCACCTTTTAACTTATGTCCTCAGTCTTGACGGGAGGATTTTTGTCTTTCGAAACGCATTTTATCACACTTAAAACAACTTCAACGTATTTTCACGACGATGGCAGACCGCGGTGTGGATTTGACAGTTTTAACGTTACCGAAGGAGGTTAGAGATCAGTTGGCGGAGTTGGAGCTCGAGCTGTCTGAAGGTAAGAGATGGAGTTATCGCCTCAGCCTCAATAATGTTAATACAATTAACCTATTATTTAAATCCCACAGTCGTTTGACGCTGTAAAATACACACATATAAGCTCAAATGGGTGACTGTCTACTGTTTTGTGTTAATGTTTGAATGTCCTCTGTTTCTATTCAAATAATTTTTTTTTCAGACAGGCTGTGTCTTAAAAACTAGTGAGCTGCCTACCTAGAGAGTATGTCTGCTTTTCCGAAATGCAGTTTCTAACGTTCCGAACGCGCCTGTGATGCCCAGACATGCTGTATAGGTAGGCAGCTAACTAGGTTTCGAGTCACAGCCGGAGTGTGTCGGCAGAAATTATGAATTTTCATTTTTCAAATGTGCTTTTAAACTGGTGAACTAGAATAGCTATGGTGCAGCATCCGGCCGTTATTTTAACCTCAAGAGACTTGAGACTATTGTTTGTTCGCTGATCTAGATCTCAAAGAAAACATGAGCCCTTGATAGTTAACGTTAGGCTAGACACAATACTAGAGACAAATCGAGTGCACGAATTTATGTGTTACGATCTTTGTTGTTCTCAAAGCCTTTGTTTTAATCTAGGAGACGTTGTTAAAGGGGCATCACTTTTGCAATGACAGCGTTGGTCTGTTTTTGCTGTATTCCTGTCTGCACACACACACGGAACTGTAAAACACACCTTTTCTGTAGAAAATTATTTTCTCTCTTTTTATTCATTGTAGTAAAATGATGATCATCCAATTTGATGTTATGGCTTCATTCTTGTAAACTATTTTCAGCCTTTGGAAACATATTAGTCAGCTTATGGAGCTCATTATTAAATGTTCTTGTCAGTTATTTAGTTCATTCATAATGTTGTGTATGTAGTTTATAGTTTTATTGATCTCTTTCATTGACAGTTGACTGTACAGTAATGCAGCACATTTTTTTAAAAATATTTTTGAATGCTCAACAAGGCTGCTTTTGACACATGACACAGTAAAACCGAAATATTTTCATATTTTATCTATCTTTTTATATACATATTTTTATATTTAATATTCTATCTATTCACAGGGTTTAGAAGTTCATTCAGTGTTCATGACATCACAGCAGTGGTGTTTCATGCACCGTCATGTATCCTCTTTCAGTCTGTGAAAGGCACTGTCGCTGTACTCATTCACTCTGTCAGAGAGCACTTTGTGGGGGAGATGTGCTGGTTTTCAGCTTAGTAATAGTTTTATTCAACTGGAAGCATTTAGTGTGTGGACCACGCTCTCAAACAGCTTGTTGATGTGTGCAACTACTTATCAAGAAAACCAGCAATAAAAACTGTAACACAACATCTTATGACTGTATGATGACAGCCCTCTATGGACACCTTGGCAATTGAATCATCATTGGCTAGTAAATATTTTAGTTTACTCGCCAGACTGATTGAGATATTCATATATATATATATATATATATATTAGGGCTGCACGATTATGACAAAAATCATAATTGTCGATTATTCCCTTGAAATTGTAATTGCGATTATATATTACGATTAACACAATTTAGATTGAATAATTTTTTTAATAGCTTTATGCCATTGTTTGAAGCCACTGCATGCCATATTGTTATATCAAAATAAACCAGCGGAAAACACTCTTCCTTCCACTCTTTTTTTAAGCCTCAAATATCATATTATATATATATATATAATTATTATTATTATTTTATTTTTATTTTTTTCTGAGAAACCAAACCAAAGTAAATATATGCATGTATTATGTTATATTAAAACAAAGAAATTCAAACAATTGGGAAAAAAACCCTTATGATAATCTGTAGAGAGAACAACAACATATCTTATGCACACAGAATGATGTAAGTGAACTTTTTTTTTGTGTAATTGTGCCTTTAAACGATTACATAATTGTGTCATCTGTAATTGTAATTGCGATTACAAATTCGATTAATTGTGCAGCCCTAATATATATATATATATATATATATATATATATATATATATATTTCATATATATATTTGAAAAATAGAGCAGTTTTTTTTTATAATACACCTTTAACATCAGTACACTTTTAATGTCAGTCAGTCAAGCTTTTACTTATAATAAAGTATTATTTAATTATTTAATATAACTTAAGTAATTAGAAGTAAACTTGATTAATCATTTTAACTGAACATTTAAAATTGAGAGGTGGTTGTTTTTTGTCATTCAATGTTTCTGAAAAAAATGGGAAAAAACTAACAACAATACTGATAGGATAATAATGGTATGAATTCTTATAATAAGAACTATATAACACACTTAGGATTACTAAGGATTAATTAGCAGCTGGATTCATGAATATTAATCAGGCTTTGTGCATTCGCTTGAACTGATTTGCTGAAATCAAAACAGGGACAATAATTACCAGCCAATGGGATTACTGTTTGTGCATTAACTCCACCCACTTCCGGGAAACCCGGCTGTTCTTAAGAGCTGAAAACTTCCATAAGAACGCTTATATTTTGAAAGGGAAATAAAACAAAGAATATCGTTTAAATGTAGCACGTCAATTCTCTCGCTCTCGCTCTCGCTCTCTCTCTCTCTCTCTCTCTCTCTCTCTCTCTCTCTATCTGTGTGTGAGAGAAAGCAATGGCGATTTGTGTTCCTTCACACTACAGTTTACGGTACATCAAGTACAGGTGCGCTGTGCATCCATTGAGATGAACTGAGAAATATCACAGATCACAGAGCGCTCAGTCAGAGAGTGTTTGCGAGTGAAAATATATCTGTGCTAAACTTATACTTAGCCTCCAATTAACACAATGGCAAGTAAAATCTGAGAATTTATTAGCCATTGGCTAATATTAGACATTATTTAGTCACCAGAATGAAGATTTAGTCGCAAATGCGAGTGATTTACTCGCAATATAGGGTTGGATGACATACTATAAATCATGACAATATAATTACTGATGACCGTTGAGCTAGGGCTGCACGATAAATCGAACGCGATGCATTGTGATGCACATTTTGTCAGTAAAGACGGTTCTGTGATTAGTAGTGAAGCTTCATCACCTGCTTTCCAGTGGAGCAGCATTTACTACACAGAGCCGTAGTTCTCTGACAAGCTATGGAAAATCGCGTTCATAACACAGTTGTTATAATTGTAGGATTATGAAGTCTATAAAATCGTTCGCGATAATGACAGCTGTTTGCGTATCTTCTCACTGAACTATTGCTCTTTGTAGTAAACGCTGCTCCATCTGAGAGCATGTGAAAATACCACATTTAATAACATGTTTTTCCTCCAAACTTACTTCATAACTTCAGTCTTCAGAGTGTTTGAAATAAATCATTCTGTGAGATGATGTGGCTTCTTAAACAGAATAATTAAGGCACACAGTATTTCATTGTATTCTAAGCAGTGATAATGATAATTAGGGCTGGGCGATATATCTAACAATATGATCATGCGCATCTAGTCAGTAGTTCAATCTGTTTATTCAGCTGCAGGAAGGGCATCTCCTGGATTTCTTCATGGGGCCTGTTTGGATTTTCAGCATGAGAGCGCCCTCTGCCCATAGGATGGAGATTTACCACTGATCACAGAACTGTGCTTTACTGAAAGATATGCAACACAATTGCAGCTTCTGCCTAATCACGATTAATTGCCTTTGCGATTTAATTTTGATTAATTGTGCAGCCCTACTTTGAGCTATGTTTTTTAATGTTTTTTATGGAATTGTTTACACAATTGTTGCAACAAGAAAGTCATACGTCTTTGCCGTGACATGAGGGTAAGGAAATCATGTTCATTTTTGGATGAGCTGTGTTTTAAACCACTGTTTTGCATGTGAACTAGAGGTCTGTGACTTTTGAGAGTGTGTGCAAACAACATGAAAGCTCTTGCAACTTCGTGTTTAGTGGAAGGCTTTAAGCGCCCCTGGGGCAGGTGAGTGATCCAGAGTGTTTGGTCAACTTTAGGATGGTTGCAGGCTCCCTCTTCCCCTCTTCCTATAGGAGCAGCTGTCAGTCTTGGCTGTTGCCTCCCTGGACAGTCACCTCCCCACTAGCGTGTCACAGTCATGACCCTGCTTCTCCTCTGCTTGCGCCATCTCCTTTTCTGTCTCTCTCACTCTTAGTTAGAGAGTTGAGTTTCTACAAATATGACTCAAATGAATCACTGCTCACTGACCAATCAAAATACACCACAAGCAAATTAATCATCTTAATCAGACTAGCAGATAAGATTATATCTTTACATTCAAATGTCCTAGCACTGCTCGATTATGGCAAAAGTCATTATCAAGATTCTTTGGTCAATATTCAGTTATCATGTTTATTAAAATATTAGGAGTCGGCAATGTGGCCAATCTTTTAGATGCTTGTGGTTTTCACAAGGGCACATATTGACCTTGGAGGATAGAGATATTTCCCATTACCATGCTTCACTGGGGCTTTTTACAGTGGAAAGACTCTTTCCAAATGATCTCCTAATGACCTAATTCTGCAGGGTTTTAGTGATCGAAGTAACAATAGGCACCATTGAGCTGATCTGGACTTCGGTGGTTTTGATCTGAACTGGTATTTGAAGCTTTCAACCGAAACTGTTGTGTCCCAAATGACCGTCTCTGAGAGAGGAGACATGGACTCAGTCTGCAAGCGCATGTTTGGGGTCATCCACCCTATGGCCTCCTTACCAAATGAGGCATCCCATCAACAGTTGTAGACTCTTCTAAACAAAAACAGCACCTTGATAATCTCTATATTCTAGTGAGCCCTAATTCTTCTGTCTAGTAGTGCTTGTACACCTTGTAATAAAACCAGTGCTGTCATATATGAGTCATGTAAAGTGTTGCAGGAAGTCTAGTGCAGCCTGAATCTGCTCTTGAATGTGTTCCACTCTGTCTAACCAGCTTAACCTGGAACTGAACTCAATACAAAAATAATTCAAGCCCCTGGTGATGTTGGTCAGAAGATCTTTGAATCTCTAATCTCTTCTAAATAGTTTTAGAACAATGGACAATTAGCCTGCTACCTACCTAACCCAGCGTCTGAGCATCATGGACGGCTCCTGTGCTGTGCCAGCTTACTTAAAGCACTTCTGTCTCTTTAAGGGAAGGTCTTTTAAAATCCTGGATTGTTAGTGGCGTCTGTGGACAGCTGTGATGTGGAACTAATGTGTATAGTCTGTTAGTATTGATTGCTGTTATGCAGAGGGTTGAGTTCAGGCTGTCTGCAGGATGGAGACTCAGTGCTTGACTGCTGCCATACTGATGGAGGGGGCATGTTATTGCCAGCTGCTTCCTATCTAGGACACAGAGTGACCGAACATGGACTGAACCCCGTTCATTTGTGCTCAGAGTCATGCTCGCTGTTTCTTTTAACTCTGTTAAACTGTCCACTGACCATTAAGGGAAGCCACAGATATCTCTTTTTGCCACAAAGTTGTTTCCCTTTTTCTTCTGTTGTTTTGTGTATTCTATCAAATTTTTTTAAGAGAGACTAAGGATTTTTTTTCCCCCATTGGAAAGTCAAGGTCGAGACATGTTTGAGCAAAAATTAGAGGAACAAAACTATAAAGAAAGTAAAGGATTTTTTACATTAACATTTTCATGAAAATTAAGCACATTTTCCCCCATCAATTTTCAGTAACCTAAAGAAACGCTTATTAATATTATGCAAAAAAAAAAAAAAAAACAGTACAATATTAGAAATACGTATTATATTATATATAAATTATTATAAACATAAGCATGTAGGCTGTTTATTTATTTTATATACAGTTTGAATGTGCTTCATAGTTGTTTCTACTGCCTTTAATGCATGTTAGAATTAAATATATTTTTTTATTACTGTAATCAGAATTTGTGGAAAAAAAGCTTAATTTTCATGAAAATTTTCAATGTAAAAGAATTGCTTCACTAAAACTAGGCCTCATTTTCTTTATGAAAAAAAAGGATTTTTGTTCTTTTGACTTTGAGGTGTAATATGTATAATATGTAATTTTGTGGTCCAGGGTTACATATGATGTGTGAGATTTGCTGTGAAAAGCTCTTCATTTAAAACATGAAGACTTGATTTTCTGTAAAGCTGCTTTGAAACAACATGGGTTGTGAAGAATGCTATACAAATAAGAATGACTTGACTTGAAAATATGTTCAGTTGACTATAGGCAGACTATTTGCATGTAGATATACCCTGACCACGAGTACATCGTCACAGTTCCTCTTTTCTGTAAATGACCCTTTGTTACACATTTTATGGAGGAAAGGTTTGTCACATACTTGCTGGATAATCAAATGAAGTTTCTGAACTTTAAACTTTATATCGAGCGCTAAGTTTAGACAGATGGGACATGATCCGATGTCCAGGCTTCACACAGATTCTCTTTCCCTCAAACAAAAGCCCAGAGCCTCTTCTCCTGGTACTGGGCCCACTGGGTCTGCTCCCTCAGCGTGGGTCGTGTAAGGAACCGATCCAAGCTGCCCTTTGGCTGTGAATAGTTAATATCGCATTGCTGTGGTCTTAAAGGGGGCTGAACCTGAATTATTAACATGCTACATTAAATACGACGAGGCTTTGCTTGAACCTCCCTTTACTGGCACTATGCGAACCAGGGTGTGTACGGGGGAAGTGCCATCACACTGCTCCATCAGTCAAAGTCAGTGTTGTGACATAACGGAGCTATGCGCTGCCAAGGAAACACTCATAACTTACAACACAATGCACCATCCATGAATAATAGGATGAGGACTCCTTATAAATCGGAATATTATTGTTGCACTGTGTTTTTGTTCAAATGAATGTAGCCTTGGTGAACATACAAGACTTTTTTCATGATCTTACTGACCACAAACTTTGGAAACAGAATTCCACTGATTTTACTTCTGGAATCAGTTTCCAGCAGTTTCAACCCTAGTGAGCAACACCGCGAATATTCCCGGTGCACAGAGCTCAGCCAATCATAACAAAGGTCATTTACATATAGAAGTCATAACAACAGGCTTTTTTTCTTAGATTCATAGATAAGATGGGAAACTGCATGGTGAAAGAAACCTGGACTAATAACAAAAGTGGACTTCTTTGGAAAAGTAAAATGATATAAAATAGCTTCTTTTGGTGCTAGAAAGCAATAACTTCTAAGACCAAAGTTCATATTCAGCAAGTTATTCGCTGATACTGCCCAAAAAGTACATTTTGGGTTAGTTAAGTCCCCACAAAGTTGTTTACAGAACTCCCTGCAGTAGTTAAAGGAAAAATCTGAACATTTACAGACAGATGAGTGTAGAAGTCAAGAGCTTTCTCCAGTCCACATTCTGCTGCTGTTCCCAAACCTCAGCCTTGTTTACAGCTTTTATTCAAAGCACCCGGGACACTCCTGTTTTTGTATCCCTCCATCCTACACTTCCCTTCAGGGAAAAGCGTTTCACACACGTTCAGACTGTGAGAACCTGTTCTCCCTGTGTTTGTCCTATTGTTTTTGCTTGATTTGCACTCATGCCTTGTGGTATTTTACTCTGCACTCTTCTCTGAGTAAAAGCACACTGAATCAGATCTTACATTTCAGAAAAGGGGGGGACTGTAATCTCACGGTTCAGACAAGCACTGGATTAACCTGAGTTTTGAGCTCTTGATGCTTGACGTGAATGAGCTGGAGTGGTTGTTTTGTTGCCGTTGCTCAACCACACTCTTGTCCTCAAGGCCCAAAGTTAGTGCGAACTGGCTGGCAAGTGCTGACATATCCCTCCTGAAGTCCCACGTACATTCACTGACATCAGGTTTCAGTTTGGGCTTCTTTACAATAGTTTGTTTTACTTTAGATCTGTCTGACTGTTGTGATATGGTGAAGGGGAGGTTCTGGGTCGAAACTTGGTCTGCTGTTCCTCTCAGATACGTATATTTCATGACTCATTTGTGGGAGTTCTTGCGTAATATGTTGTAAAATAAAACACAGCATAGTTGAAGTTGTTTAGTGGTTGACCAAATGTGCCACCAAGATGCCAGGGCATTTCTCCTTCCATTTTAGTAAAAAAATTAAAGATGATTGCCTTTCAAACACCACTAATTAGCTTTTATTTTACACAGAAATATTTGAAGCCATAAAATGTGCATTATTCCATGAGAGTTTTGGTCGGCCCAGTGGATTTATAGCTATATGATGCAGTTAAGCTCAAAATGATTAATTATTGGCCGATTAATCAGTCTATCAGAAGTTTTATTATTCTGTCAGCAAATGCCTCAGTCGGGAGTGAGTCATAACACTCATGTTCTCTTTCGTTGTTGTGTTGCTTGTCTTGTCTACTTGTCTACCAAAGTTGTTGTGAACTCAATTTAACCCATGAGTAATGAAAAACTGATTTAAGCAACAGTCTACTCAGATAAAATGACCTCTCTTATGTTTTAACCAAAGTTCAGCTCTAATCCTCTCTCCCAGATCTTCCTCCCCTTCCTCGCTCTGTCTGTTCTCAGTGTGTCATTGTGCTGTAGTCGGGCCTGCTGAATCAGATTATGAGCATTCGATTGTTGGTGGAGGGTGTCGCCATTGTTAAGCATTTTACCAGGAGCTCTACGTGGTCTAATTTTAAATCCAAGTGTGACATCACGAGCTACAGAAGGGCTCGCAAGATCTTGTCACTTCTCAAGAAGGCCAAAACTTGTAAATATATACACACATATAGCCCAAGATGTCTTTTCTCTAGTATGTAAAGCCTACTTATCCAGATCCAAATAATTTCTGACTGATAGACCTGCACTCTGTTTCCTTCAGTATGCTGTTCCTCTTGGAAAATAACACCAGTATTGCATTACAGAATGAAAATGGGTTGTGAATCTGACCCAACGTGACTTTTTTTGGTTTGTGCAGTAAGGACAAATTCAAACGAATACCATATACCACTATCTAACTGACACAAAGGCATGTGTGAGTTTCTTTAGTTTACAAGGACTACATAAGAACAAAAGCTGGAGATATTTAGAGGTGTGGTTGCACAGATCCCTGAACTCTGTCAGCGATTGAGATGTGTTGGCACTTTGCCGCATCATAAAGCTGTCAAACATCAAGGTTTTTCTTTGTGTAATCTACAATTTATGCAAACATCATTATATCTGGTGACAGAAATCAATTTCTAAAAAAAGGGTGGGCTAACCTGCCAATCACCTGTTTTTCAAATGACTCATCTAATTGTCTGTAGGTTCCACCTAAAGGTGAGTGAGGGTCGAGAGAGTGTGTTGTCATGAAATGGTAAGAAATGAATGAGGATCTAGCATATGCCTTTTTCACAATGAAACTCTCCCTTCCTCCCACTCTTCTACTGGGACACACCCTGTTGCTCGGGGACTTATTACATGTTTCCAACAGGTTGGATTGAGACCAGGATGCGTCAGAGCTTGGCAGCTCAACCAATCCCATGTTGCCTTATGATACACTCCTGATATAATGATCAGCCAACCTTTGCGTATATCAGTGTGCATTTACAGCGGTCTGAGTAAACATATCCTGAATGCAGGGCTTTCCCCTCCTGGTCATGTTTAATCAGCTATTTTCTTACAGGGCTGGCCTCAATGATGTCATAGTTTTCCGAGTAAACAGTTTTGAGGGAGCAATGCTCACTCTCTTGGGAAACTCAGTTTGAAGCTGAAAATCCAGTCTCCTCCCACTATAGTGAATGTTACGAATTTAAATTTGGCCGTGAGTAGTCATGTTGTAAGAGCACATGAATCTGTGCTTCCTCATGTTTGTTGTTTTGAAGACTGGATGGTTTCATGAGGAGAGTGGATTGAGAAATATATGTTTAATATGGCATAGCTGTGTTTGAGAAAGTGAAATTATTTTTTTTCTTTTATAATCTTGGCTGTTTATAGACTCCACACCAGTTAAACATTGAACCCAAAAATGTTCGTAGCCCCAAAATACTACACTTCTATGAATATTTAGACCTTAAACATAATAAATTTCCAACCTCCAATGACCCAGAAAAAAAAAAATCAGTAACATTTTATAATAACAAGGAGTGTACAATATATTGAAATCAGTGTAACTCTGTCATAGGGAGATTTTGTGTGGGTTATAAGCTGGAAATAATAAAGCTCTTGATTGACATGATTAAAATACATGTTTTCGACCAATCAGAAGTCTTCTGAGCATAGAAGAGGAACATGTGCCCTTTGCGAGCTCCTGCTGTTTGTTTAGTATGTGTGAGTGTGAGGTGGTTTATCCACAGCACTGGTTGACTTTAACTGGCCTGTGTTGAATGTGTTGCCTAACTGTAGTTGTGACCCACTTGATGGGTTTGTTTCTGAATCTGTTTTCAGATATCAGTGCAGGTAGACAGAATTTTTGAGTCAGTTTTGTGCCGTTGATTCCATTACATCGTCTGTAATCACCAGACACGTCTCAGACAAAGCCCTCCAGATATCTAGTTGCGACATGAAACCTCCTTTTTCTGTTTGAAGATTGATTTAGATGTCATGCTTGCAAAGACACTTGTGCTTGACCCAGCATACTTTCTTATTCACTCTAAGTGTCATACATGGATAAAATATAGTAATCTTGGTAAAAGTAATCTATGCTAAAAAAATTTTTTGCATAAAAATATTAATACAATGTGACAATAAATCTTATTATTATTATTATTATTATTATTACATTATTTAGTTTAACCTAAAGTGTCTGAAATAAAATTGTAGCCTAATGTTTATTTTTTATTCCCATTATTTTTCCTAAATTGTCATGCAAAAATGTTAATATGAAAATGTATGTCATACTTATAACAGAGTGATGCTCTTTTTCCCTGACTTATCCTGGCCAGGATTACTAAATTACTAAAATGTCTAGGTTTTGGTTTTCTTTTTCTTATGAATATGCCCTCTATGGTCCTCCATAAATGTTTTTTTGTTTTGTTTGACCATTCTCTGTAGATCCCACCTATTCACACGCCACAATTTGTTGACTATGTACAGTGCCTACATGCTATTGGTCAAACTACTTTTCAGTATGAAGTACAAAGTATGAAGACAATTGGAAAACAAACCTAACAGGTTTAGCTGCAGTGTAGCGGATAGGTCTGGATTTGTGGATGTACTTGTAGGCAACTTAGAGGTAGTAACACGTTTTTATGTGTTTTTAAATGTAACACATTTAACAGGCTCTTCAAATATGCTTCAATTCTTTGTTAACGTTTTTCAAAGATTCGGTTTCACTAATCGTGGATTCTGAATGCATTGCCACAGATTTTGCTTGCACTTCGCAGGTTTTCGTTTGGTGTTTTGACACAAAGTTCTCGTGGTGGGGGGGTGGGGGGGATGCTTAACAATGATCTACTCTGATTGGATAGTGAGCTTTTGATGGTCTGGAAGCTCTGGAAGTACAGAAGCCATTCAATAATTTTTTTTCATTTTTCATTGTGTTTTTCTTCTTTTGTAATGGCAGATTTTTGATAGTTTCTGAAAAAGTTAGGTTCATTTTTATTGAACAAATGTAATTCCATGGAATCTGACCTTGACACTTTAAATGACTCCAGTTAAGCCTGGATGAACCGGACCCATCAGCTTTGCTCCTTCAACCTACTGTAGTGAGCTGCCTCACTGCCTATATAGGCAGCTGCCTAGCATCCTAAAGGTCAACTCCATAAGTCACTGATTTGAAATGCTCTACATAGTTAAACAGCACTCATTATGCAAAGCACACAGGGGACTGAAAATGTATTTTATTTACACATGGAAGACACATTTTATTATTTTATTTATTTTATTTCATTTTTAATTGATGCTTTTCAGTAGATATTTATTAAAAAAAAAATTTTGAGCTTGTCGTAGTGCGTTCTGGGATAGCATCTTCTATAAGGGAAGCTGTCTGAGAATTCACACAATTAGCACAATTAAGCTATCTATTTTTTGGAACAACCTTAAGCCGTGTGTCCATCAAAGAATTTTTTCCCTGAGGTTAGCGTATTTTTCGATTTGTTTTAAATGGGAGCTTTTTTTTTAATGTCGATAGCATGTGGAGCACTCCGAGTTTTTTTCTCACTGCAGAAAGTTGAAGAATGTTCAACTTTGGGTAAAACACAATTCTCATCACAGTGGAGGAAGGGCGGGACTAATACCAGAGTCCCTTTAAGGCAAGTCATGTCACTTTGTGACTTTACAGATTAGTAGGGGTGCGCAGATCCGATATTCAGGATCTGTATCGCTCCGATACTGGCATTTTCTGCTGGATCGGGTATCGGCCAGACGAGACCGATCCAAATCTGATATAGTGCGTATACTATTGTTATTGTTAAGCCCTACGAACCCCACAAAAACATTATAAACTACCATAAAGTTTCTGTGCACTATATTCCACGCGTTCTGAAGCATTTCATAGTTTAATGTGAGGTACAGAGTTCTCTAAACTCTTTTCTCTGTTGCTGCTGTCAGTCATCCTCCATTCTCCATTCTGTCTATGCCGAACACTGCACGCTGTGGCTCCGTGTTGCTTCAAGCACATCGTTCTGCGCACGGGATGCGCATAAGTGATTTGTGCCACTCTGTATTGGAGCCTTTCATGTTATAATAATTTTGCACAATGAAAGATGCTTAAAAGCTTTTTTTGTTCTGTCTTATCTATCATATGTTGCTGCCTCATTACTGTGCTATAAATATAAAAGAAATTTGCTTAATTTGTTGCATTTATTTATATATAATAATGAATTCTATTTACTTGTTTTTCATTAATGTATATAACAATACAAAGAGCAATGTATAACATTTTACCATATTACACCGATTTACTTTTATTTTTCCCCCACTAAATTTTTTTTTCTCTAAATATTTAGATTTTATACAATTATTGTAAATTGTCATTTTTGTAGAATAGCTGAATTATTCACTAGTTTAAAATAGTATTTTTCTCATAGATTATGGTTATCTTTTAATTTGTTATATTTCTTTATAATGAAGTTGTCTATTTAGTAGGTTCTCTGTAATACACAAAAGAGTGATAATCAGGTCAACACACACTGAGGTATAGAAATACAAAAAAAAAAACTGTCTGGTATCGGATCGGTATTGGTAATGTCGGGTATTTAGAACTTTTGGTATCTGATTCTGATCGGTTCTAAAAAATTTTTTACAGATTAGTGGTTGGCTCTTTTACTCGGAAGGTGGGGCTTCGTTCGATAGAGTGGCCATATTGATCGTCGCATTTTACCTCATTCTAAACTATGAGTGACACATCTTGGGTATTCTATAGTCTTTGTTAATAACAAACAACCATCAAACCCTGGTTGTACTACAACTGAACTGAAAAACAATGGACAAGGTAATATTGCTTGTCTCTTTTATGGCTTTACCAGATGGAATTGCTGGACTACCATATTATTGTTATGAAAAATAAGGCTTGGAGAAACATTTAATTCAAGACGCATCTGCCATATTGCTTAAGTGGGTATCACAGCAACTGTGTCTCAACTGAAAAAAACCTGCTGTGCTCAAGCGTTCACAGCTGGGCATTTTCAGCTGGCTAAAAATGCTATGGCCTTACTGCTGGACCTATGATGCCTAAACTACCTCTATAGACCCCTTATTAGGTTTTGAAATAAAACAGACAGCTCTTAAAAGTTCCATTACAGCTTCTGTATGAATCATCCATCACACATGGTGATCATATGAATGCAGAGTTGTTTAGTAATTTTCGTGGTCTTGTCAGTGTAATGAATTATGACTGTTGTGAAAGTGTTTTGGGGAACTGATGTGGGCCAGAGTATGTTTAGTTGTGTTAGTAGAAGTTGAAGTACCATAAAGGTTTCATGGAGAAATCTGGTCTGGGCTCTAATGAATGCTGTGGTTTGGGGAATGGGCTGATGTTTTTGTCATAGAGACCAAGGGAATTTATTGAAAAGAGAATCGTGCTGACCCACAGCAGTTTAGCTCTAGTTCAAGCTTGTCCGTTTCTCTCACGGTCCTACAAGTGAGCTCCCAAGGGTCTGTGTTCATCTGCATTAGAGAGATTGTAACCCTCACATGCACAAAGTACACACACACACGTTCGTGAAGTCTCCCAAAGCCACACCCTTGCATGGCCTGTTCATTAGTCTCTCTGGGGAAGCTTACCGAGGTGTAGTGTCCTGATTTAGCTTGTTAAATGAGGCCGGAGACCCATAGGGACATGTCTGCAATAGACTGAAACAAGGACACACATACTTATCAAAACTGAATGTGCTACAATGCAGTTAATGTATAACACCCATAATAGATATGTTATAAATGTAGTGATAGATAGATAGATAGATATAGATAGATAAAAGTTGTTATAGATAGATTTTAATATTATTATAGATATAGAGAAAAATTATAGACATTTAGGGTTAGCGTTGTTACTAGTTATGTAACGATTCACTCAACTCACTAGGGCTGTACGATTAATCTAAAAGTAATCGAAAACGAAATTCAGAACCTCTAACCGACGTAATTTTCCCATGTTGGTTATTCCGTTTTTTTAATCCTGTTAATACTTCCCCCTTAAAAGCATACTACCACGTGTGTAGCCACATGACTCTGCCCCATCCAGTCAGTGGCATAAAAGCAAAACACGGAGGTGAACACCGGTTCAACACATAGTGATGGCCTTGTGTCTTCACTAAACTTTGTCAGTTGTATTTGTTTTATGGTTTGGACATTCAAGCGTTTAGACTATCGCATGTGTATTATTATATCGAGCTACCATGTTCGCGCAGCTGCATTGAGGCACGCACACTCATATAAACAGTAGCTGTGAAGATAGAGTAAAACAGTAGCTAGTCGTCAGTCTGTCCTGTGATTTATCACTAAAGTAGCTTAGAATCTCAAAACTTAAAGCATGTTTTTATACTTTTGAAGGAACTAGACTATTTACAACTCACAGCTTCACAATAATATAAAGACGGTATGAATAATTCACCTACGCAATTAGTCATACTGGTACTTTGCTAATTTATCTTTATCTGATTTTTATTTATCTCTTACACAGAGCAATAATCTGTAAGAAATGTTAAGAACATGGATAAAATAACTGCTGAATATTGAGCTATGATGTCAGATCACAAAAAGTCTTTAGTTTTATTATATTCATAAGAGACAGATAGTCTGTACCGATTTTTCCCGGAAAAACACGACCGGCTGGAGGCGTGACGTGTGGGCGGAGCTAAAGAATAATGAGCGCGAGTAAGCTTTTGCGTTGAGAGCGTTTAGAAGCTGTGACATTACTGTGAGGGAAAAAAAACCATCATCCAAAACAAACCATGGCTAACAGTCAGATTCAGCCGTTTATTTATTATCCAGAATCAGATCCCGAGGCTGAAACTGAACGAGAGCAGCAGCAGCAACGACTCGCTCCGAGCGGGGCTCGAACCCGGGTCTCCGGCAGGGGAGGCGGACGCACTAACAAGGAGGCAGAGATATTTTAAGCAGTTTTACTCACCGCCTGCGGTTCCAACACACGATCGTGACCCTTTTTCGTTGGAACTGCATTGTCCTTAAGAAATAAACGATGTGCAAATCCGGCGTCAAACTGGGCCTTGTTTGTAAAACAAGCATCTTCGAAATGCAGGGAACAAACACAAACACTTGCACAACTCCGTTGATGCTCTGTAAAAATGAACTCCATCCACTGGTCCCTTAATGCTGTTTCTCTTTTGGTAATCTGTGCGGGGTTGTCTTGCCCTGGCAACCAAAAACACACTCCTTTTGTGACTATTCGTGACGCTCTCGCTCTGATCAGGCTGTGCTCAGCCTCTCTCTGCTCTGCTATACGGGAGCGCGCGCTCTTCCGGGAGAAGTGCCCTCAGGACCCATATAAGGAAATTCCGCTCCATCTAACGTCACACAGAGCCATACACGAACAACACTTTCCGAAACTTGTGACAAACCGGAAGGAGTATTTTTGGAACAGAAATACTCCTTCAAACGTACAACTTAATTTTTGAAACTTTGTCCATGTTTAGCATGGGAATCCAACTCTTTGTTTCAAGGTAAAATGTTCAATTAATCTAGGTTTTGATTTTAGGTCACAATGTAATACGATTACAAATGATTTTCTCACTATTGATGACCTTTTATTATTGCTTGGACAAAATGTTGAACATTTCTTTGTGTAATTGCAATATGAAATTTTAAAACAAACCCCAAATCAAATAAATAAACAACACAAGTAAAATAAATATTTTTATATAAACGGCTTTGCCTGTGCTCTTTCCATTCGGTTAGAGGTAACCACTGGATTTTAATCATGAGGACGATATTATGAACGCGATATTGCGTAGCTTGTCAGCGAACTACAGCTCTTTGAAACAAAAACAGAATGGTCTAACTTTAACTTTGTGAAATTATGCTACATAAAATAGCTGAAAGAGTCAGTTCCTCTCAAAGATAATTCATAAACTCTTACCCTGAACTGTATTGCGATTTGATTAATATGTCAACCGATTTGAATCGTCACATATTTGTTTATACCAGCTCGCCATGCATTGTTACATCACTATCTGTTATATATTTAATTTAACAAATGTTTTTCAATGATGATAACATGTTTTCAGGGAACAAGATCTGCAAAATATTGGTATCTTACAGTTTGAAGTCTGTGGTATTGTTTTACTTTTTTTGTACCGGTATACCACACAATCTTAGCCTGCCTCCCATTGGTAGCTGCTGCACATTGAATGAATTCAAAATGAATGACTCGCGGTTGCTTTGTCACTGCAAATCTCTGTCAGAGTGAACGCCCATGTAGTGCCGTGACTCAGTTTTGTATCCTGTGTTTGATTTACAGTGGATGTTCCTCAATCTATGACGTGTTCATATCTCAATATCTCAATGTTATCTATCAGAGAGGGTATCATACCATTCACACAACTGCATATTATTATTTTTTTAATACATTCAGTGGAAAATGCTCCCCCAACTTTTCGTTTATTTAGAGGATTAGTGGCTAAATTCACACATTGTTTAAATAGCTGGCATTACCCTGGAACTAACACAGGCTTGTTGGGTTGTTTCTTCGTTACTGTGACTGCAGAGCATTTATTGAGCCATTGATGGCCATTGAACTGCCTCAGTGTGTAAATATTGAAAGCAGAAGCACATCTGTGAGCACTTAAGTGATGGAAAGTGTCAGCCTGCTGAATGCTAGGGACAACACTTTTTAAAAGTGTGCTTTCCAAACCGGCAGATTTCAAAGGTCAGTGTGATTTATTGATTTGTTTTGTGCTCTAACAATGACAGATCTCACTCGTTTGACTGAAGACCAACCCGCTGAAGGATTTAGCCTGTATCTGTTTCTTTTAACTGTAGTACAGTAATGATCGTCACTCTCATCCTCTAATGAAGTTTAATCAGCCTGATAGTCTAATAGTCACATAGACTAATTGTCATTAGAGCCACCGGTCCCTAATTACATGAAACAACAAGCTGCAGTTCAGACAATCAGTTTTTTTTCTTTCAGACCCTGATTGTAATCATAAAGTGATGGTATCAGGAGGATGTAGCCCTGTAGTGTAGTAGTAGTGGGTCTGCTGTACTGAATTCTTGGTTGGTACGATTAACTACAGATTACAGGCAATGCATGCCTCTCTCCCCCCCATTTTACTTTATCCTTAGCTTTTCTAGTGCAGAACCAAACAATTCATTAATAATAATTAGGGCTGTGCCAATCCGATATTCGGTATTGATATTGCTCCGATACTGCCATTTTCTGCCCGGTCGGATATCGGTCCGACAAGACCGATCCAAATCTAATATTCTGTGTATACCTATTCTGTAGGGGTGTGAGAAAATATTGATACACATGAGTATCGTGATATTTTGTTTGACAGTACTGTATCAATTCTCAAAAACAGAATATCGATGACACAATGCTTAAAAATGTGCGCAAACAAAGCACAGCAACGTCACTTGATTGTGTAACCGCGATAGAGATGATAATCCAAAATTTCAACCGGTTGACAAACTTCTACTGGTTAAATGTGTCTATTGGTATATCACCCACCCCTAAAACAAACACTGTCATTAAAATAGAATAGCAGTTCTTAATTTTAGCTTTAAGATGTAATTTATTCCTTGCATTTAGACTGGTTCAATACTTAAAAAAAAAGAAAAGGCCTCAATCATCTCCATAGGCTATTTATCTCCTCAATTTCGTTCTTTGTAATGAGTTTGTCTCCTACAAATACTGTCTTTAGTGTCAGACATTTAGATTTATATAAGATTATGATTGTGTTTTAAAACCTAGTGAGCTACAGCCGACAAACCTGAGGCCAAAAATTGCGAATCAGATCATCTCTTTTTGAACTAGACACACAAACACAATTAGGATTGATTGATTCCCAGCACCGCCACACTCATTTTACCTTTAAGTGCGATAGACTCCTCGATATCCACACTGTTGAGTAGAGTGGTTTTAAATGAGACGCACCAGGTGGGTTGTTTGCATGTGGTGAAGATGGTTGAAAGAGTTGACAGGAAGTGATATCAGCCGCAGACCCTCTGACTTGCACCTGCCTAAAAACTTGCCATTGTAGTTAGCTGTGCAAATGGCCACCGCATGTCATGGTCTGCAATGGCTTTAATATGTCACACTCCGCACTCTCTTTAAAAACATAATTCATCATCAATCAATAATTTACATTTGTTCATATTTATTTAGAATATGTAAATTATTAAAAAAGTTTAAAACTTTTGTTTTAAATTTAGCTAAGAGGTCACAACATGATGTATCGATCTTCTATTGGTCACACGTGATACAAATTTCCAGGGCTGAGTTCAACTTGAACCTTGGGACACAGAGAAAATTGTGTTAGCATCAAGTCTTGAAGTAATATTTGATCAAGAGTGTTTGGATCAGAGCTTAATGTCTGGGAAAATGTTGGAAGCTGGCAACCTATTTGCTTTCAAAATGGACCTGCATATGTGTACTGAGCCACCGACAAACAACAACCTTGATAGTTGTGTATTTGAAAACGAATTAATGCAGGTCCATCGCTTATCCCCGCACCTTATGGATGAAATATGGATTTAAAGTGTGCTGAGTATGTGTGCTTGTGGGTGTTTGCATATCCGTATGTAATTCTACACATTCCATCTGCCTAGTCTGACAATTTAAGTTCTTATTATGTGTGTGTTGTTGTTGTTGCCTCTGTGTCCTGGAAGCTTCTATCACCAGAACAAATTCCTTGTATGTGCAAATATATTTGGCAATAAAGCCCTTTCTGATTCTGATTAATGTCTGCACTGGCTCATCATATTGTCTTAATAACAGCTCTTTGGAGTCTTTTGGACTGACCCCTGCACCCTGTGACATGCATCAGCAGCTTAATTTTTCCCAATTGGTTTCATAGTCAAATATGCAGCAGTGCATTCCTGCCTTCAGGACATTTCTTCTTCTTCTTCTTCCTCTGGCACTGTGTTTTTATTAGTAACACTGATCGGCTGTTAAGCAGCTTTTGTGAGTGTGTTTATAAAGGGTCCTCTTAAATCAGCTGGACTGTATACAGAGCCTTGATAAGTGTTTTCAGTGTAGGGAACAGTCATTCAGGGTTTCTTTTATTGGGAAGACCTGTTTGCTTCAATGAACCAGTTCCAAAAGAGTCAGTTCACAGATTTGTTGAGTCATCCCTGTGCAGCTTTTTTGTTGTAAAATACATAAAACTTGCTGTCTTTCATGAAGTTTACAATTATATAATGTAGATTGCCTCAAATAAGTTTATGGTTCCAACATGTTGCTCTCCTGAAAGCTTTACCACTCACATTCTTCCTTTAAGGGTGTTCATGACAGCAGTTCAGTTACTAGCGGCGGTTCATGTTTCACATAATTTAATCATTAATTTTATCAAATAAAATTTCATGGTTAATCAAATCCAAATTAATCATTATAAATTTGACTTATGAATCAAATCATCTTTCAAATTGTCCCATTGGTAGTCTTGATGGACATGAACTGCTCAACTTTGTTGAATCCCAATAGACAATGTTGTTTATCATCTCAAAAAGCCAAATCTCTTGCAGTCACTCTTTCACTGCAAATCACTGTCATTGTGAATGCCTTTTTGCAGTTCAACATTTGACATAAAATTACAATTTTAATGGAAAAACTGACAATAACAAGTCTGTCACATATCCCTAAACTGAAAAATTTACTTTAGGATTTAAGACAAAAGCAACACCTTGAATTAAATGTGAAATTTTGAAATAGACTAAAATGGTATTTTCTTGTAAAATGTACTCCAGTAATCATTGTAGTTTGGACTTACTAACCCTCACCCAGCTTTGTTCATTAGGTGGTCTGTGAGTTAAATGAGGACGTCACCTCAGCAACTGATTAACTGTTGTGGAATGAGAGCCGTTAGCTGATGGGAATTATGATTAGCATGGACTAGATTCTGAAAAATCATCAGGAAAGTTATTTATATTCCTGTCTTTCTCTGGACCTTTGCCTCATTTTCCAGACCGCAGAAGCCTGAAGCCTAGCAACCGCTCCTGTGGTGGGGTATTCAGCACCCTCTTAGTCGGGTTCTTTGTTTTTGCCATCACTTTCTTGCGTGTGTGTGTGTATGTTCTCATTGCACTTCCTCCCTTGTACTCGTGGGTTTTTCCAGTCACCCTGGGGCCCAATGGAGCAGGAAGCCCCACAAGCTTATCATTTCCTCTGCTATGGCTCTGCCTGAGCTGTGTGTATGGTAAACACACTCACACACAGATCCTGACAGGCTTGTTGGGTGAATCCAAGTACGGACACAGATAACAGCGTGGACGTTAAACAGGTATTTGTAGAAACACCCAGCCCCTCATGTGGTGCTTGTGTGTCCGTTCAGTGTAAAGTCTGTGTTTTGAATACTGAAGGGAACTGACTAGCGGTCCCATTTGGCCACCATTGCCTTTCTGCTAGCCAGTTGGCCCTAGTCATCATCCAATCAGCACATTCCTCCCCATGAATACACTGGGACCACTTTTGGCAGGCCACTCTGGGTGGGGTAATGTCCATATCCTGTGCGCTCACCATTACACACACACACACACACTATGAGACATCACAGCCATTATAATAGACCTTCTTCTTTCTTGAGCTTGTCAGCCAATCAGTCAGGCATGATTTCTCCATTCTGAAATAGACAGGTGTGTGTAGATGAACATGAAAGGAATTGAGAAAGGGAGGGAAAGAATGGCTCTTTAGAGAAGAGTGAGTGGGCACAAAGCTCCCTCAGTGCTGGAGTGGCACTGCCAGTTTGCGTGGACCTGTTGTTGTGCGAACACAGACCCTGCTCTGTGTGTGAGCGTGACCCAGCTGCCCTCCCAGCATTACATCAGTCTCCCACATCACCCACACACACAATGAGACTCCAGTCAGCCACCCCTCCATATGCCCAGCACGCTGCCTGCATGCAAAAAGCAGCTTTACGCTCTCACACACTTGTGTGTAGTGTTTTTAGCTGAGTGCTTTATTAGTACATTTTGACAAGATCAGCATCTCTATTACAGTTGCCGATACTTAGGGTAAGGCATTTAATCAGATTCCTAAGCATACATATTAAACTTTTGGCATCCTGCACTGTATGCATTTTGAACATTCACCATCATGTTGTTACAAACCCTTTCAATCTCTTTCTGGAACATAAAAGATATTTGTAAAAAGTTGTTTTAGACAACATTCGCATTCATTGTATGGACAAATTGCTAAATATATCATTTTGTGTTCCACTGAAAAGTGGAAAAATAATATAGGTTTAGGGTAATGAGAGAGTAAATGATGTCAGAATTTCATTTTGGGAGAACTATCCCTTTAAATTTGAAGGAAGGAAGAACATATCTAGATAATAATGGATTTGAGCAAAGTTAGCAGTACACAGAAAACACTATTACCACCGTAGCAGTGCCCTAGAAACCACCTAGAACACCATTGCAACTTACTGGCAACTCTCCAGAACACTTTATTAACACCAGAGACACATAGCATTGCCTTTAGCAACTACCTAGAATGCCATAGCAATGCCCTGGCAACTCTCCAAAATATCTCATTAATGCTATAACAAGAAACTACCTACATTATCTAGTACCCTGGCCCTGGCATTTTGTATGAATGAGCAGCAAACACATAATCTTCATAAATTGTAACATCTGAATTTGTACTTGTGTTGATAAAGTTTGTTCTGCTGTAGTAGGTTTTAAATAAGGAATATTGTGTGTGTGAGCGGTCACACACTGAGCAGATGAGGCAGGAAAGGGCTGTTGGGTTTCTAGGCCACATTCTTAAGCAGAGAGAGTAACCAGGCATGAAGTCTGCGCTCAGTGCGACCCGTCCCTTCTCATGCAACCACAGAAAGAGCCATCTCTCTCTTTCTCTCTCTCTGTCTCTTTGGGTGTTTGTGCCTCACTGTTTTCTCTCTCTTCTGCTTGCTTGCTTGCTTTCTCCTCTCCTCTCATAGCTGAATTGGCCCACTTGGCCCCTCTGACCTTCTTTATACTTCCTTTGTCTGTGAAGTTCATGCCGACATGTTGCATGTTGATTTTTCAGCATAAACACCATTGTGTGTAATCTTATCACCTGAAGCTGACAGCTGTAGCTGTCTCCTAGACGGACCAGATCTGGTTTAGAAAAGTACCAGGAGCCTCGTTGTATCCTCTGGAAAACCGATAGTCGTCAGCCGATCTGTCACTCCTGGTTTTGTTTAGCTGCGATTTGGCTGTGTAATGTGTTGTTGCCTCAAACTCGCCACAGGCCACGAGGTGTGAATCTCATCCAGCCGCGTGTCAGAGGAGTTTAGGAGCTACTTGTATACCAAAGCTTAGAGGAGACGTGTGTGTGTGTGTGTGAATATGGATGAAAGAGGGGTGCTTTGTGTGAGTTTGAGGAGCTTTCAGAGTGGACTTTAACCACTGATTGTAGTATGCCAAAAACGACTTTAAGAGAAACAAGAAAATGAACAGGGTGAAGGTGGATACATGTGATTGTGACTTAAATGGCCTTTCTTCTGTTTTTTGCTTGTTCTGTTTGTTTTTCCTTAATTTTACGGAACCGTTAACCCACAGATGAACATTCTGTCGTTTTTTTACTCACTCTTGTGTTGTTTCAGACCTTATGACTTTCCTCTTTCTGTGGGACACACAAAGAGAAATGTTGAAAATGTACTGGCCACTTTTTACCCTTCAAGATAATTCATAAGCACCTTAAACATTTTAGAAAAACAGTCAGTATGATTATGTTCCAGGTCTTCTAAAGATGATGGCTTTATGTGAGAAACAGACTGGAAGTCATGCTATCCACATCCATTCAAATATGTCATGCTCTATGAAATTTGTTTAATATCTTTTCCAAAATCTGTTTTTTTACGTTTTTTTTTTTTTTCTGGACTACGTTTTATTGGTTAGATTAAACATGTCTAATAATCAAAAAGTGTGTCTAATTAATTGAAATTATGAAACCTAAACATTTTAACATAAAGTTATTAAAAGTTTAACACACACATTTTTTAGGTCCAATGAAATCCATTTTTATTTTTTTCTCAAATTCAGTTTTATTTATTTTAACAATTTCTGTGTTTTCCATTATTTTTCTGGATTCCATTTTAATAGTTTAATAAAATTTTAATAATCTAAAGAATCTTTTAATTAATAATCAGGGTGTAGGGAGCAATGAACACTGTGTGTATGGACCATGTCAATCGGAACAGTGCTCCTTTAACTAGCTGGTTACCTGAATCAGGTTTGCTAAATATACAGACCAGTGGTACCCACAGCATTAAGTAATACATTTCTATAACAGTTTCCTGAAATTAAACCTAACTTTTATTTTAAGGGATTAGTGTTAAGACCTTTAAAGTCTGTGTGAACCGAAAGTTGCTGTTATATTGAGACTAAAACAGAGACTAAAAACATTTTGAGTATGTGTGTAAACCAAACAGCTCGACTTAGAATATAACAAATGGTCTCATGCAGTGCTGTTCTGGTTAATTAGAATGATTGCATTTTTTGTTCATTTAAATAAAACTAAAATAAATTATTACATGAAACATTTTTATTTTTATTTTAAAATTAAATTAAACTAAATAGAAATTTAAAAAAATTGCAAAACAATAAAACAATGATTAAAAAAAATTCCGATTATTAAAAATTTCTATAATGGTAAAATAATACTTAAATATAAATAGACAACTGAAAATATAAAAATAAAAATGTATTGAAAATAATAAAATAAAATGATTGAACAGTAATTAAATATTACTTTTTGGTGCTACTTTGCCATTTTTGAGCTCGATAGCTCGAGTCAACTTTCTTTAGCATTTCTCTTTCTCCTGTTCCTCAGAAGAGAAACAGTAAGATATGAGTTGACCAAAAGTAGAAGCAATACTATGGATGCTTTGCTTTAGCAATAACCTCTAATTATGAAATTCCCAGCAATAAACTTGTTATTGTGTTTTGTCTGTTCACCAGTCTTCACAAAGCCAGGAAAGCTCAGTTTAAGTTTTGTAGACATGTAGCCTCATCACATCTCAAACTAAATATTTATAGATTTGTTTTGTTCTTCCAGGTGACATCACACAGAAGGGCTATGAAAAGAAGCGAGCTAAGATTCTTGCCCCGTTCGTACCACAGACCCAAAGTAAGACTCACCATGCACACTTCCTGTCTGCTAATTTCCCTTCTCTCGGTTTCTTCTTTTGCATGCCACACGATGTTATTGTCACACTGATCGAGTCAATTAAATATAATGCAGAATTATGACATCTGACACTTTGCATAATTATGTTGCACTATTTTAATCTGAGATCGTTTTTATTTTCTATGTATTGTTTGCAAATGTGTGGCTCTATGCTGCACCCTAATGGTGATCTGTAGAACATCACCTCCTTGAAGGCATCAATCTCTTCATTAAGAGACTGACTGCACTTTAAAAATAAAACAAACTGTTGAAATAGTATTTTTATCTGTAAAAAAATCTTGAGATTATTTGATTCTTTTCCGATCGTGCAATCAGCCATCACACTTCTCAGGGAATTTTCCGACCCGTTAGTGTCCACACACACACAAACACACACATACAAATAGGCTTCCTGTACGCAGCAACTTACCTAGAGGAACTGAAACAGGTGAGTTCACTATTGGTGGGTTTGAACAGTTCAGTGACCTCTTCAGTTGTTCTATAGTTACACGAGCCATTATATACTGGATTGCAGGGACACACTGCTTACACACTATTTTTGATCTTCAAATATCTATATATTCGCTATATCTAGCCATATTTGTTGTGCACAGCTGCCAAATTTTCTCTATATTGTAATCATTATGATCACACTTATATTAATTGCTTTAATGAGCTACTGCCTGAAATTAATTTAATGTTAACACACTCACTTCTGCTAACAGATCCCTCTAAATTGTAATGTAGTCTGACACATGCATTTTCTGTAAAGATACTTTGAAACAATGTGTAATGTGAAAAGTACTTTACAATTTTTTTTTATTGAATTTAATAGATATGTTTTCATTCAAATTATGATGTAAAATAAATGTTATAAAAAATGTTTTCTTTATTTACTCACCCTTTTGTCTTTACAAGCCTGGATTAAGTTCTTTATTCGGTGGAAAAAACAAAAAAACTTTTTTAAGAAATAAGACGAAGACTTTTTAGACTTCTATAATGTACTTTTCAATATCGGGTGAATAATTGATTCCTGTAATAGCCGTTTATATACATGTACTTTGCGCTTTCTGAAAATGTACGTTATGGTGTTGATTTAGTTTATGAGGGAGTTTATTTTATGAGCTGTGATCTTTATAGATGTGGATGTGAGCATCCAGTTGACCCCGGGCCTTTCTTCAGAGTCTACCTCTAGCCCTAATGCTGTCCCCGTTGCTGCCCCACGGCAACACCGAGCTCACCGCAGTGGAGGAACACGGGATGACCGCTACCGGTCAGGTAAGGAAAATCAGGTCACAGTATACTTCTGTTCAAATATTTGGGGTTGGTAAGATTTTTAAAATGTTTTTGAAAGAAATCTCTTTCAAACAGCTGCATTTAATGTATTCAAGTGCAGTGTATTTGTGTGATGATACAGCTGAATTTTCAGCGGTCATCACTCCAGTCTTAAGTGTCACATGATCCTTCAGAAATCATTCTAATGTACTGATTTGGAGCTCAAGGAACATTTAATATTACTATTATAAATGTTAAAAACAGTTGTGCTTCCTAATATTTTTGAGGAAACTGTTTTTCAGAACAATAGAAGGTTCAAAAGAATAGCATTTATTTAAAATTGAAATTTTTTGTTGCATGTTTTGCAAATGTCTTTACTGTCACTTGCAGAAGTATTAATTTCTTTAAAAAAAAAAGTATTTTTGACTCAACTTTTGAACAGCAGTATATGTTTCTACTCTTTCTTTTTTGAGGCTGACCCAAATGAGATGTGTAATACCTGAAGGAATAATAAAAGGTGAAAGAAAAGGCACAACATCTATAATATTTGTTGTGTATATATAGTGGTTGTAAAAATGGAGGATTTCTGAAAAGTTAACAATGCAGAAAAATGCGTTTTGTCCATTAGTTATGTAATTGCAGCATCAACCAGAAGGTACTAAACAGCCAAACCTCAAGCCATTTTCAATTCCGGCCCAAATAAATGTACATTGTGTTACTGAATGCCTCAGTGTGAACAGACAGTTCTCTCATGAGTTTGTCACCACAAAGAGACATTTCTTTGTCTCTACATGAGTCAGTTTAATAACTACAGTCACTGCTGGTGACATTGCTGGATGTCTCATCTGCCTCCTGTCATGTGCTTCGGGTAACTGTTTTTCTCTATGTTTGCCTTTCTGTACTCTTCATTCTCTTTTATTCTCATCGTTCTTTGCATCCTTCTGCTAGATATCCACACAGAGGCTGTGCAGGCAGCTCTGGCCAGGCATAAAGAGGAGAAGATGGCCCTTCCGATGCCCACGAAGCGTCGTTCAGCCTTCGCCCAGTCTGCTGCGGAAAACTGCACTCCTCCAGGTGGGTCCTGCTTCACCCACAAGCCTTCTGCTGCTCCTTCTGTCCAGATCTCACTGACCAGCAGGGTCTCAGAAACTACAGGCACACGCGAGCCTTTAGGGCAAACCATAGCCTTAAGAGAAAGAGAAGATATTCAGCAAAATATGATTAATTTAATTAGTGAACCACAATTTCTGCTAATACTCTTCTAATGTATTCAGATTTAACAAGTAGGTGTCTGCCTTTTGGTGTCTTTTATCTGCATTTAGTTTTTTGCTTCTGTGAATAAATAGCTTTTTTAACTATTGTTGTACGTGTGTCGCCACAGATACGTCGTCGGCGTCAGAGGACGAGGGCTCCCTACGGAGGCGTCAGGCCGCTATCAGTGCAATGCTGGCTCAGAATCTCCAGAGTCCCGAGTACTGGATCAACCGCTCCGTCCAGAGCTCCTCCACCTCCTCTTCTGCCTCCTCCACCCTCTCTCACGGCGATGGCAAAACTCAGAACCACAACCACAGCCAGGGGCAGACCAGCGTGCTCGCCGACGTGCTGGCACACACCCGCATAGGTACTGCAGGATAATGAGTCACACATACACACACGTTCAGGAGATGAATCATAGACGACCACTAATACACACAAAAGAGCGTCAGTTTTATACTTGTCATACGCTTACATAGGCACTATTTGACTTCTAATGACCTGGTGAAGGCAAAACAAAGCAGTAGCAAATCAGAATTTCCAAAACAGTCAGCATTAACACTGTCTATTCAAACCTGTTTGTTCAGTTGTTTTATATTGAGCATGTGAAAGAGATGAATCACTGTGCTGTCATGTGTCTTCACTGCAGAGAGCAGCAGCGTTCCGCCTGACGTCACGTCCACAGCACCCCAGGACAGGAACTCCAGAGTGGACCTGCCACCCAACATCACAGTGAGGGGCATGAGCCGTGGCCAGAGCCGCTCCAGCATGATGGACACTGCCGGCGGTATGGGCAACATCACATGTCTAGTACAGAGTTGAATCCCAACATTGTAATATTCGAATCCAAAGCACAATAATATAGTAAAGTATTATGTTTTTGTGTGAATTTTCGTGCAGGGTTTTTTTTTTTTTTTTTTTTTTTACACAACCCATATTAGTATTTAATATTATCATTTGGTGTAGATTTAATAAAAATTATTTATTAATTTATAATTGATTTTATATATATATATATATATATATGATTTAATATATATTAGGGATGTCAACGATTAATCGATGATCGATTAATTGTCGATAAGAGATGCAATCGATTAAGGCTATCGATGGTCGGTTAACCGATTCAATGTTGGGCTGCGTGCGGCTCATGCGCACTCAACACGTGCGAGCGGCTGTGAGTGACGGTGACGATATATAAAAGCATCATCATTCATTCACAATGTACAAATTAAGCTTTTAATGTGATTTAAACTTTAAAGTACATTAAAATAGAAACAACATAAAAGTTCTTTAACATTAAATGCAATAGAAATGTAGTTACTAATCATTTCATCAGATAACTGTTTTATATCGTGCGCTTTGCAGGGCTGCGGGACACAGTGACAGGACAGGTAGTCTATTCATTCCTACAACTTGTTAATTCATTCCTACGAATTATTAATGTGGCAATTGTCCATGTTTCATTAATTTTGTTCCCTAAATAACCCATGATTTAAGTGAAATAAGGGAACAAATTAATAAATCGAACGAATTCTTAATTCATGAAATCTTTAATTTCCCTTCCCATGTTTACCACAGTAAGAGATGCGAAAACAGTTATTAAAAGCGAAAGATAATAAAATAAACCTGGGAAATTAGAGGGTTAGACTATGAAGATTTAGGAAAAGAAACAATGCCTAAATATACTGAATTTGTGGAAATTCGTGACCAACCGGCAAACCAGAACAAAGCCGCGTAAATGAAGACTATGGGGTCCAAAAGCATGGTCGCGATGTAACATTTTCCAGTTAACCTATTATTCCTCTAATAAACAAAGCTTTTATACCACACTTGTCATAATCAGATCTTAGCATTTCTAAATAAATAATTGCTGGATTCAAAACCGCGATTAGGCGCTGTGACCGACACATTCCTGGAGCATTCAGTTTAAATAGACCGTAGTATACCGGTCCTCTCTGCTGTTCCAAGGACGTTTTTGCTCATATGAAGAGGATCATCTTTTCCGTCTATATGCGAATGCGTGTTAAGTACAAGCCTAGTTTACATTATAAATAATAGTTTAACATTCAAATACATTGCGAATATGGAAACATTTCGATTTGTGCCGAATGAGACATGAGCAATAACCTCCAAATAAATCTAGCCAAAGCCTCGCTCATCCTCGTCTGCACGCATGCACTGTCACGATCTAATGCGCTGTATGCCGGATTTTTAAAAATCTGACATTTTCTAGGACAGAATCCAGCAGGATCAAATTAATGTGAGCAACTGTGTTTTGGTGCAGCAGCGCCGATGTAGTTCACTTAATGTGCAGCGCAGTCACACGCGCTCCACATTTCGGATAATTTTATACAATAATGTCAGTTGAAAACATTGCAATTGTGCTTTAAAATACAACAACGAGCACCACAAAACCATTTAAAGATGCGCGTTCAGCGTTCTCCGTGCGGGATTGGAAACTGTCAACAAAGTAAAATGACCTCAAAAGTATGGCGCGCTCTCTTCATTTTATCAAATGATCATAATCGCATCTATTCATTTTATAATCCTGCTACTAGCATTTTATTCAGACTAAAACCTCTTTAATTCAAGTGAGAAAGCGTTTTGTGTGTGTGTGTGGCTTTTGCACATCCTGTCATACCGCTGACTGCGTGCCTGCAATAGACGCATTTTGCAGTATTATGGTTAACGATTAATCGATTAATTGATCGTTAATTTAAACGACGATCGATCATGGAAATAATCGAAATTTGACATCCCTAATATATATATATATATATATATATATATATATATATATAAAATCAATTATAAATTAATAAATAATTTTTGTTTTTAGAATTTTCAAGCTATAATAAGATCTAATTAATTGTAGGGATGCACGATAATATCGGCACAATATCGGTATCGGCCGATAAAAGCTTAAAATGACCATTATCGGTATCGGCCGATATGAATATTTCTGCCGATGAGCCAAACCGATATTCTCCAAGTGAAATAATTGACCTATTTTTCAGATGTGAATGTCTGTCTACATTTGTAAAATAATAAATTTATGGTAGAATCAGTACAGAAGAGATACATGGATTTCTCTTCAGTAAAATTAAAGTTTAAATATATCAGTATATATATTTGTAAATATATCAGTATATATTTGTATATATATCGATATCGGTATCGGCATCGGCCAAAATTATTTAGAAAATATCGGCATATCGAATATCGGCCAAAATCCAATATCGTGCATCCCTAATTAATTGTTAATCTTAATATTATGTTTTTTTTATTTTTATTTTTTATCCTTATCCAGTAAACACAAGCGACTGTATAAAATAAAGTAATTTACTTTCTGTTTAAAGTGACGCCTGGTTCAGAGAGATTTTAAACTGAAGTGGTTGTCATGTGTTTCCGTTACCATTTTAATGTTTTGCTTCCTCCGTGGTCCCATGCCATCTCACTGTAGGAAAAGGTAGGGGTGGAGGGGTGTTTAGTGCAGTGCAGTGACACCCAGTGGTTACGTCCTCCCAACTTGATCCTGTATGATGCTCTGTGATGTTGATGATTTCTGTGTTGTGACAAACCTGATTGAATCGTCTGTATTTGCTTTGACTTCTATGTCATCGTATGTCATCATTTGACCAGCTCACATTCCTGTAGTATGAACGGATGAATGAGAATATTTCTGTCAACAGGTGTTCCAGCTCACAGTCGTGTCTCCACCAAAATACAGCAGCTGCTCAACACATTAAAGAGACCGAAGCGTCCTCCGCTCAGCGAGTTCTTTGTGGATGACTTTGAAGAGATTGTGGAAGGTGTGGAGCTCTTTCTGGTTCTATACTACATTTATTTTGATATTTTTCACTTCTATTATGCTTCTAAATTCTTTTATAATTGAATTCAACAGTCTTTGTTACAAATTATATCAGAAGAGCAATTTGAGTTAAAAAAATAATAATAATAATAATATGAATTTCAGAATGTCTTATTATTTGGTTTGTTCTCATTTTACTCTAATGACAGCAGAATTGAGTTGCATGAACTTCACAAGTTTGTGTAAAACCTGATTATTATGTTCTCCAGCATGATTAAACAATGATCCAAAGAGCATCTTGAGCTTTAGTAGAAGCAAGAACCTCTGACCACCTTTGCAGAGTCACTTGATCAATGTCTCAAATTTATCTGATTGGTGACCTAGAATTAGTGCACAGTAGTAAATATTTATTTTTCATTTCACATTGTAATGTTACTGTTTCCAGTATTAAAATTAGATTCTCAGTCCCAGATTTTCAGTTTGTACTTTTTGACCCTACTGTAGTGTACTATATTCTGTGTCTTCTCTATTTGCAGTTCCCCAGCCAGATCCCAACACACCCAGGCCAGAGGGGCGACAGATGATTCCAGTAAAGGGAGAGCCACTAGGGGTGGTCAGTAACTGGCCTCCAGCTCTGCAGGCGGCACTGGCTCGTTGGGGAGCCACACAGGCCAAGAGTCCAGCCCTCACTGCCTTGGACATCACCGGAAAGCCACTCTACACCCTTACCTATGGTAAGGTGTTGTTTGGATTGGCACAAGTAGACTCACCCTGTTTTGATGGAATAGTTTACCCAAAAAAGAAGCTCTGTCAATATTTACTCACCCTTGTGTCATTCAAAACCCATATGCTATTATATTTATTATTCGTCTGACTATTTCTTTTAATATATTGTGTCTTTAATAAGCTTCTGTCATCCTTTGATCTCTGTAGGTAAACTGTGGAGTCGCAGTCTGAAGTTGGCGTACACGCTTTTAAACAAACTTGGCACCAAAAATGAACCAGTTCTGAAACCTGGAGATAGAGTAAGATTTCAACACAGTACTCGGTACACCACAATCATATACTGTTTTCAGCTCAAGGCTGTGTCTTATCAAAGTCTCTTTCAAGAAAAGTCTGTTCACTGTGCAGCCATATTTGCAATGCCACTGGGTCTAAATGAATAGATCCTGATCCTAAAATCTCAAAAACTGCCATATGAACTCGCAAGTAATTACATATTTCAAATCAGCAAGAAAATCTGAAATTATCAAAAAATGAACACAATTAAATGAAACAAAACAAAAATATGAATGCTGTTTCTTATGCTCAAAAAGCCTTAAAAAGCTTATTTTTCAGGCTAGACCAGCCAGTGTGCATTCATAGTGCATGTTCATCGGGTGGTCTAGCCTCAGATTTGTATGGGAACTGGAGCTTCTAACGGTTGCTGCAGTGACGCAATGACTTTACCAATCAGCGATCGGCTCTATTATTTAGAAAGTGGAACTATTCTGCCATATTGCAGTTTCTCCCATTCATAAGTATAGGAGTAAACCGTCTTAGTATTTCTGTAGTCTTTGATCTTATTCTCCATATTTCTTCCTTTAGGTGGCATTAGTTTATCCTAACAGTGACCCTGGGATGTTCTGGGTGGCTTTTTATGGGTGCCTTCTCGCTGAGGTCATTCCTGTCCCAATAGAGGTGCCTTTATCTCGGAAGGTAATGAGAGAAGATTAAGTCTGAACAACTTTTCAAACATAATATTAGCTAGATGAAATGTTCACGGTTGTTCATCTGATTTTTAGGATGCAGGAAGTCAGCAGATAGGCTTCTTATTGGGCAGCTGTGGTGTGGGTCTCGCCCTCACTAGTGAAGTGTGTCTAAAAGGACTTCCAAAGACCCAGAATGGAGAAATAATGCAATTTAAAGGTTAGTTCCCGGTTTCTTTTTCTTATTTTATCACCTTGCTTTCTCAAATTTATCATAAAGATCCCTTTGAAGCTGTAGACTGGAAGTTGAACCTGCTTTCTTACAGGATGGCCTCGGCTCAAATGGGTGGTCACTGATACCAAGTATCTCACGAAACCCTCCAAGGACTGGCAGCCGCACATACCTACTGCAAACACTGACACTGCTTACATAGAGGTGAGTGCAGTCATGTGTTTACATGAGTAAGAATCCTTTCAGTCCGTCAAATTCTGTGATGTGTGTGTTTTCAGTACAAAGCCTCTAAGGAGGGTACAGTGATGGGAGTGGCTGTGTCGAAAATTTCCATGCTGACACACTGTCAGGCTCTAACACAGGCCTGTAATTACTGTGAAGGTGAGTGCTACGCAACTGCTGTACAAGTGCACTGAAACCTGTAATTACAATAACACCGCACTTAAGCAATGAGATAAACTTCCAGTGCTTACTCATAGATTATTTCATTATTTAAAAAAATAATTTAGATTTTTCTGAATAGCAATTTGAAGTGGAGATTTTTGTCACATTTAATTTAATCAAACTGTTGCGAACTTTGTCCTTGAAGAATGGTTGAATCTTGACCTGTTGACTGGCTTATGTCAATTTGTCAGCCCTATGTAATTTTAAAATTCACATTTTTGAATTTAAAATTTAGGTGTGAAATGATTTAATATTTTCCATTTAGTATTATTTAGTAAATTATACCAGTTGTATATTTTCATTCAAGTCTTTAGTTGTTTTGTTTTGTGCACATTTTTAATTACTAAGCATTATGCTATTATAATAATTTACTTTTTTTCAAAGAGGATTGTATTTTTCTGTGCTCTTCTATAGGAGAAACACTGGTTAATGTCGTGGATTTCAAGAAAGACTCAGGCCTTTGGCATGGAGTTCTAACGGTGAGTGTGAATCTTCTGAATATTTCAGTTTTGTAAGTTCTTTTCAGTTTTCCAGACTTCCCGCATGGCTGTATGTGTTTGTGTCTTACAGAGTGTCATGAACAGGATCCACACTATTAGTGTGTCATACTCTGTCATGAAGGCTTGTCCACTGTCCTGGGTGCAGAGAGTTCATGTTCACAAAGGTAAAGACATCCTCACTTTATGTGCTTACAACTGTTTCAGCAATCTGGCTGATGGTCAATCATTTAGAAAGAAATCATGGCACATTATCAAAATATCTACAGTTCTGTGCTACAGGATCTAAATGTCTTTCACAGCTCGTGTGGCCTTGGTGAAATGTAGAGACCTGCACTGGGCTATGATGGCACACAGAGATCAGAAGGACACCAATCTGTCTTCCCTGCGCATGCTGATCGTAGCTGACGGAGCCAATCCTTGTGAGTAAACAAGCTATTGGAAAGAGCTTGAAATGGCTGTATTTGTGTGCTTTAGTGGTTGTAAGTGGAAATAATTTATCCATATTTCTGTCTTTAGGGTCTGTGTCTTCATGTGATGCCTTCCTGAACGTGTTTCAGTCTCATGGGTTGAAACCCGAGATGATCTGTCCATGTGCTTCCTCCCCTGAGGCCATGACAGTGGCTATCCGCAGGTACCTGCATGTGTCAAGAGCTATGCACATCATCATTGTACACGTTATTGCGATAGATATGCTTTAAAGTCACTTTATGTGTTTAGACCTGGTACTCAGGGCACTCCGCTCCCTGCTAGAGCCATTCTGTCAATGGCGGGACTCAGTCATGGGGTGATTCGGGTCAACACGGAGGATAAGAACTCTGCCCTTACTGTGCAAGATGTAGGACATGTCATGCCTGGAGGTGAGACTCTCCAACCATTTGAAAATTTTACTGTAGATCATGTATATGTGGCGTGAACTGTCTGCAAGTTTGAAAACCAGCTTCCACCTTGGAAACCACTAATGGGTTTTTGGCAACAAATTTTGCATGCAATATAGGAGCAAAAACTTTTTGGTGTATCTGATTTCAGTCCTTTTATTAGCATGAACCAATAAAAAATACAGTGTTTACAAACACAGTCCAAACATATTTATGTATTATGTCACTATTACTGAAATGTTTGAATTTTACTTTATTTTAATAAATATAAATGATTGTATTGGCACAGAATTGTTTTAGATGCACTCTTGAATTTAATTCATTTCAGTTTGAAATAAGGCTGCACGATATTGGGAAAAAATTACATTGCGATATTTTATTTTTCTGCGATATATATTGCGATATGAAATCTAATCTAATTTTTTCTTACAAACAAAAATGGGGTGAGCGGATTTACATTCTCATTTTAAATGATTTAAACATCGATGCCATCTTGTCAATTGATTAATATGCGCGAGGGAGAGATAGCAAGACATCGTTGTTTGAAGCGCGCTCTCTCTCGCTCTCGCGCTCTCTCTCTCTCTCATGCTAGCTCTCTCGCGCGCTCTCTCTCTCTCTCTCGCGCTCTCTCTCTCTCTCTCGCGCTTAAACGACACATCGTGCAGCCCTAGTTTGAAATATTCTAAGATTTTAGTAAGTTCATTACATTAGAGAGCATTTCTGCGTTTTCTTTCTGCACTACAGGTCTGATGTGTATTGTGAAGACCGATGGGCCGCCCATGCTCTGCAAGACCGATGAGATCGGAGAGATAGTGTTGAACTCTCGTGCTGGAGGCACCATGTACTACGGCCTGCCCGGGGTAACCAAGAGCACTTTTGAGGTAAGGATAAAATGCATGAAAAGGAATATTTCTATAAGCAATATACACATTCACTCAAAATAATGTCTCACTGACCTTATCGGCCACAGGTGATTCCTGTAAACTCAGGCGGTAACCCTATTGGAGACGTTCCCTTCACACGCACTGGACTGTTGGGCTTTGTGGGTCCGGTAAGTAATAGTATAGTAGACTTTGTTGCATTTTTAAAGCATCTCTACATATGTGTGTGTATACAGAGTACCATTAATTTGGGGTCAGTTGGATTACCTGTAAAACAAAGCCTGTTTGCAGATTTGTGACATGGTAATTTGTGTTTTATTGAAAAAACTATTCTCTGTGCCCTCAGGGAAGTTTAGTGTTTGTTGTTGGGAAGATAGAGGGTTTGCTTTCAGTCAGTGGGCGCAGACACAATGCAGACGACCTGGTGGCCACAGCGCTGGCGGTGGAGCCGGTCAAAACGGTCTACCGAGGGAGGTACGAATGACTCGAAACACAATCAGATTACAGGTGGATGAGTATGGGCTAATCTCATAGTGTGATGTGGTTCTGAACCTGTGTCGTGTACGCAGGATTGCTGTGTTCTCCGTCACTGTATTCTATGATGAGAGAGTAGTGATTGTGGCAGAGCAGAGGCCTGATGCCAATGAAGAGGACAGTTTCCAGTGGATGAGTAGAGTTCTGCAGGTAATACACAAGTTACCCATTATCCTTGGTGCACTGACCTCGCTTGAAAATGTATTTCGTTTAGTCTGAAGCAGGTAATTTAGATGAATGGACCTTGAGTTGACAGGCTAAATGCAATGAGGCAGATAACAATGACATTAACAGTATCCAGTGTTGCCAATTATAGATTTTGACTCTGTTTCACAATAATAGGAGTCATGACTCCCTGCTTTCTGCATGCTTTTCACAGGCGATAGACAGTATCCACCAGGTGGGCTTGTATTGTTTGGCCCTGGTCCCTGCTAACACGCTACCCAAAACTCATCTGGGTGGTATTCATATTTCGGACACCAAACAGCACTTCCTGGAGGGATCTCTGCACCCTTGCAATATTCTGATGTGCCCTCATACGTGTGTGACCAACCTTCCAAAACCCAGACAAAAGCAACCAGGTACAGTTGGTTTGCATCTAAATCAAAGCCAAAAAAAAAAATGTCTCACTTTTTTTTTTTTTTTTGATGAGGGGAATAACCTTCAAGCATCAAGTTTTCTAATTTTAACGTATACCACTTGTTACAGTTTATGATCCTTTTTATACTTACTTTTTCTTTTACTTTTTTTTAGTTTTAATCAATTTTTTATGTAAATGTTGTTCATTATTTTATTTGTTCATTTATTTTATTTTAATGTCTTTATCTTACTCTTTATTTTGTATCTGTGAAGCACTTTAAATTACCATTATGTGTGAAATGTGCTGTAAAAATAAACTTGCCTTTCCTCACAGTGGGAGTTGGTCCGGCCTCCATCATGGTGGGCCACCTGGTGGCAGGAAAGAGGATCGCACAGGCTAGTGGGAGAGATCTTGGGCTCATCGATGACCAAGAGCAATCCAGAAAGGTTAGCCAAAGATTTCATGACTACTTCGTAAACTCACTATTGTGAGGTGTCCCTGCATGATGTCCCAGGATTCAATAATACATCTGATCTCTATAGAAGTTATAAAGTAATAAATCATACATTTTACCATATTACACAACATCTCCATTATGATTATTTTGCAACATTAAGCCTCCAGTTTCTGAGTGCCTCTAGACACCTCTGGCATTCCATGTATCGATCTAGTTTAAATGATAGTGTCATTAACTTTAACTCAACACAAATAGAGTTTAAAGAGAGCTGGGGATGAACAGAGTTTGTCTCGTCTCCTCTAAGCTTGTGCTCTGCTCTGTCTTTTTCTCTCGTGCTCGGCTGTAGCTCTGTGTGTGGCCCACTAACATGGTAAGCCTAAATGCTAGCAACTCTCTGCTATCTGTGTGCGCTGGGCTTTAATTCCTCTTTGCAACCAGCTACAACAACAGCAACCTCAGGGACCAAAAATGTATAAAGTTATAGATTTTTATTGAAGATATTTTGGTTTCATTTAAACATAAATGGACAATGGACTTTATTAACTTATCTCAGAACTGTGACTTTATATTTGTCACAGTTTATTATTATTTTTATATTCTACAAAGTGGCGTTTTTTTTTTTTTACTCTTGAGATGGAAACAGAAGGCATACACATGCTCTAATGCTGTATGGTGTGGTCAGTATTGCTGCTGTCTGCATGAGTCCTGCTATGGGTGTTTAAATTTTGTAATAAAATTTGCTGGCTTTGTAATGCTGTTTGCTGAAAAAATGCTACGAGTTGATTGGTGGCTTCCTGTTCTCATGATTTCTGTTGATCTTATCGAGGTCTTTGTATGGATGATAAGTTGAGACCTGTCCTATTCTGTCCTACAGCATCAGTTCCTGTCTGAAGCCCTGCAGTGGAGAGCACAGACTGATCCTGATCATGTGCTCTATATGCTGCTGAATGCAAAGGTGACATGCATACAACCCCCATCAAACTGATCATTTAGTCAATCTGTCCGGTACTGAGTTTTTTTGCTTTGGTCTTCAGGGTGTAGCAGTGAGCACAGTCACGTGTTCTCAACTGCACAAGCGAGCAGAGAAGATCACTGCAGCTTTGCTGGAAAGAGGAGGAATTAACACTGGAGACAATGTAGTACTGCTTTATCCTCCCGGTAATGACGGCCATCCAAGCTTTCACAGTTTAGAGTAAGGTCTAAAGTATGCAAGAAAAACATGGTCTGTTGTCTTAAGGCAATAGTGTAGCGATTATGTGAATTCCCTTTCAAACCAAGTAGCTTTCTGTATGTCAACACGGTCCAACTTGAACTCTTTGCACAATCTGTGTGTGGAAATCTTTGGCCCTCGTTAGAAATTCACAGTGGTGTGGATTCCCATTAAAATGACTGATTTTACCCACAAAAATACACTGAAAATTTGTAAATGCCGTTCTTTAAATTTGATCAAAAAAATGTTTCTTTTCTACAGGCATAGACCTGATCGCCTCCTTTTATGGCTGTCTGTATGCTGGTTGCATTCCGGTCACCGTCAGGCCTCCTCATCCACAGAACCTTGCCGCCACACTCCCCACGGTCCGAATGATCATAGACGTGAGTCGTGACTATTTTGCACATGCCATCCATTTATGATTTTATAAAGAGTAGCATGTTAATCAGAGAAATGTTGTCTGTGTTAGGTGAGCAAAGCAGCCTGCATCCTCACGACTCAGACCCTGATGAAGATTTTGCGGTCTAAAGAAGCGGCAGGCTGTGTGAATGTGAAGACTTGGCCGAATATCATAGACACAGGTACAGAATTATTATTTTTTTTTACATGGCTTTTATACCAATTGTTGAAAATCAGCATCCCTGACTTGAGTGATTTTATGTGTGCAGATGATCTTCCCAGAAAACGGCCTTCAAGCATCTATAAACCCCCCACTGCGGAAATGTTGGCCTACCTGGACTTCAGTGTGTCCACCACAGGCATGCTGACCGGAGTTAAGGCAAGACTTGACTGTTTGCCGCTGCATCCATTCAGTTGTTCATTTTGCTTTCGGCAAGAACAAGTATGTAGGATCTTAGACCGGTCACATCCTGAACAGCTTGTTCATTTGTTTCTTTCAGATATCTCACTCAGCAGTCAATGCTCTATGTCGGTCCATCAAACTGCAGTGTGAGCTGTACTCAACCAGACAAATTGCCATCTGCATGGACCCCTACTGTGGCCTGGGCTTTGTGCTATGGTGTATGTCTAGGTAGTGCACACAGTCAAACCTTTTAGACTATGACCTAACCAGGCGTAACACAATAAATCACATCTATTCAATGTTAATCTGAGGTTAAGCTGAGACTGCACCTGGTTAGGACACAGTGCCATGCCATGCTTGGAATTTATGGAATACCCACTGTAATTTGTATCTGTGTGGGTCTAGTGTTTATTCAGGTCACCAGTCAATCCTGATCCCTCCCTTGGAGCTGGAGACGACTCTGCCCCTGTGGTTGAGCACGCTTAGTCAGTATAAGATCAGAGACACCTTCTGTTCATACTCGGTCATGGAGCTCTGCACCAAAGGCCTCGGCACACAGACTGAAGCTCTGAAGGTGAGTCAACAGAGTCAACTTCAAAACCTTGGGGTTCGTGTAATTTGTGTTTGAAAGAAGTATCTATTTCTCATCAAGGCTGCATTAATTTGATTAAAAACACTGTAAAAACAGAAATATTACCATTTAAAAGAACTATTTACTGTTTTAATATATGTTAAAATGTAATTTATTTCTGTGATGACAGCTGAATTTTCAGCAGCCATTACTCAAGTCTTCAGTGTCACATGATCCTTCGGAAATCATTCTCATCTGCTCAAGTTGTGATGCTTAATTATTTTTTTTTTGAATAAGATTACAAAGTTAGGGGGAAAAAATAAAAACGTTTTGTAGCCATGTAAAAGCCTTTACTCTCACATTTGATCAATGCATCCTTGCTGAATAAATTTCTTAAAGAAATTGTACTTACCCCACATTTTGGTCGAACGGCAGTGTACAGTCACACATAAAAGTTATTATTCATCAGCATTTCACTGTGAACCTGTATGACTGCGGTGAAAGACAAAAGGAGTATTTTTGAAGAATATCCTTGCCACTTTATACAGCTCTAAAAATGACCAAAAAAACGAAAAAGTGATCCATTAAACTTGTGTACTATATTCAAAGTCTTCTGAAACCATACAATAGATTCAGTTGAGAACATATTGTATAGAAAGAGACTCCTCCCTAGTTGGCATGAGAGTAGAAGCAATGTCCATTTGTAAACAAAACCAGTGAATGATTCATTCAGAAAAAGGACTGATGCAGTATGGATTGTTTGGCTTCAGAAGAAACACAAGCCAGATGTGCCACTTTTATGATGCATTCATTTTACTCGAAAGCTCCGATCTCCATTTACTGCAACAGAACAACCAGCACATTATTAAAATTGCTCCTTTTGTATTCCTCAGAAGTCATACAGGTTTGGAATTGCATGAGGGTGAGTAAATAAACAGAATTTGCATTTTGGGGTCACTAATCCCCTGAGCAAAACGGCTTTCAGAAAGAGATGTTCATGGTAAACATATTGTGGAAGTGTCTATAAAATCTGACGAGAGCTGTATGTGCAGGCGCGCGGCGTGAACCTCTCCTGTGTAAGGAGCTGTGTCGTCATAGCCGAAGAGAGGCCTCGTCTGGCTCTCACGCAGTCATTCTCCAAGCTCTTCAAAGACCTGGGCCTGTCTCCACGCGCAGTGAGCACAGCCTTTGGCGCCAGAGTCAACCTGGCCATCTGTCTACAGGTTGGGGCAAAAAATGCATTGTGTCAACCTATGTCATGACGCAAGAGCAGAGCCTTATTTTGATTTCTGTCTCCTTCCATCAGGGCACTGCTGGTCCAGACCCGTCCACTGTTTATGTAGACATGAAGTCCCTCCGGCATGACAGGTATGTGTGAGACGAGGCCAGTAGTGACATGAAGACAGTCAGCTACATGCTTGCAGTGTGACATTGTTCTTCTTTCTCTGTCATAGAGTGAGGCTGGTGGAGAGAGGAGCTCCTCAAAGTCTGCCGCTGATGGAGTCGGGGACGGTAAGGCTGTCCTGCTTTATCTAGCACTGTTATTATAAGACATACCAGTCATCCCATATTGTTTTCTGTGCCTTGCCTTAAGATTCTTCCTGGAGTGAGAGTAATCATTGTGAACCCAGAGACAAGAGGACCACTAGGAGACTCTCATCTAGGCGAGGTGACCGAACACATTTTGAATCATCGCATGAATACAGCTTGTTTCAGTAAAGTTTAATTGTCCACAAATGAAATGCCTCCATATTCTCAGTGAGTTCTGTGTGGCGGATTCCATCTTCAGCAATGTCTTGTCTTGTTTTTCAGATCTGGGTGAACAGTCCTCACAGTGCCAGTGGTTATTATACCATCTATGGTGAGGAGAGCCTGCAGGCAGACCACTTCAACACACGGCTGAGCTTTGGAGACACTGAAACGCTCTGGGCCAGAACTGGATATCTGGGATTTGTCAAGAGGACAGAGCTACTGGTTGCCAGTGGAGGTCTGTACTATTTTACTGTTTGATGATTATTGTGAATATATTATAGCAAAATGGATTGTCCAGACTCTGTATTTGGATTGGATAAACTATATTCATAGCCTTGACTTGCCCTGACAACATTTTGCCAACTGTAGATTTTTATGAATTTAAATGTCTACTTTTTATATTTTATCATTTTAAATGTCTAATTTATTTTTACATTTAGTATTTGTCATTTTTTAAATGTTTTATTCTACAGTAGTGTTCAAATGTTGGGGGTCAGTAAGTGGGTACATTTTTTTATTTTATGCTTTAATTCAGCAAGGATGCATGAATTGATCAAAAGGGACAGTGAAAGCGTTTGCCCTGTCACAAAAGATTTCTATTTCAAATAAGCAGCCACCGTTCTCAACACTGATAATACATGTTTCTTGAGAACCAGATAACAAGAATTTCTGAAGGAAGTAATCGCTGAAAATGTAAGATTTGCTGTGACAGGAATAAATGACGTTACATTTTGATAAAAAAATAGAAAACATTTATTATTCAGTTGTAATAATGTTTAACAATTAATAAAAATTTTTTGCCGTATTTTGATCAAATAAATGCAGCCATGGTGAACATAAGAAACTTCTTTCAAAAACATTATTAATACTAGCTGATCCTAAACTTTGTATAACAGTAGCGTACATTTTTATACAAATAAGTAAAATAAATTCCATTAAATGTTCAGTTTTCCTTGGCAAAAATGCAAAAATAGCTGGATTTAGAGTTATTTTAATACAGGAAGATCCCAAGAGAAAGCAAAATTCACAAACAAATGTCAAATTCACAACTAGATGTTTAAGTTTGCAAGGCTTAAAAATGCACATGCTAAGACAGCAACACATTTTATTTTTTCTTGTCCTTTATCTTCCCCCAGATCGCCACGATGCTCTGTTTGTGGTGGGTTCACTTGATGAAACCCTGGAGTTGCGAGGTTTGCGTTATCATCCCATTGACATTGAGACCTCTGTGTCTCGGGCGCACCGCAGCATCGCTGAGAGGTGAGAACCTCAAGAACACTAACACTTCCTGTCTGCATGCATCATTTCCCGATAACTACACAAAACATGTTTTGTTGTTGTTACTAAACATTATGCTTGTGTTTTTATGTTCCTGCCTCTGATTGGATCATGTGCTTTATCTTCCAGTGCCGTCTTTACATGGACCAACCTTTTGGTGGTTGTAGTGGAGCTCAGTGGATCTGAGCAGGAAGCTCTCGATTTGGTTCCCCTGGTCACTAATGTGGTTCTGAAAGAGCATCACCTTATAGTTGGTGTGGTGGTCATCGTGGACCCCGGCGTCGTCCCTATCAACTCGCGGGGTGAGAAGCAACGCATGCACCTGCGCGACTCCTTCCTGGCCGACCAGCTGGATCCCATCTACGTGGCGTACAACATGTGAGCATGGACTAAAGTGCTTAAAGCTCAACGTGGCACCCAAAGAACCACTCACAACGTTGCCGTTCCTCTGTGCCGTCTGAACACCACACGGAGGAAGAAGCCGGTTAGTCCTCTTTCTGCCCCTGCGCTGAGCCTTTTACATATTTTTATGTTCTTTTTAATGTGATCGTGGCCCATTTAACCTGGCTCAAGCCATCCAACCTTCTCTGGACATCCAGGAGTGTGGTGCTCTTCTTTTAGAACACATTTTTGCCCTTTAAACCAGGTGACACCACATTTTCGCCAGTTGTCCAACATTTGGTGCCACTTCCGATATGCCTCTTCCATAGAGCAGCGCTTGTGCTCTTGCAGTTAGACCTGAGGGACTAACATGAAACTTTTCTGCGCACTTTATCTCCTCTCGTGGTCAGAGGAGTCTCCTTCGGTTTTCATTCTGGAAGTGCTAACTTCGTTTTATGGATCAACAGTATCACCAGCAAAACAAACATATCTTCTTTTATTCAAAACTGCTAGTCATTTTAAAGATTTAAAAATAAATGCACCGCATTTTATGATTGCGAGAAAAGTTTTTCTTTTTTTTTTTTTTACTTAGAAATGTAATTGTAAGAACTGGAGTGAGGAGGGGTTTGTGACATTGTCCTCACTAAAAGCACAGCAGTTTTAACACAATACAATTCGTAACTTGACATCTATGTTTTAAACACGTATATTGAGGGTGACAGAAATGTTTGGAGATGAAGACAGTTCCATGCCTTATGAAAATTGTATTTCTGTCTTCATTTTGATTTGAGGTGACTGGAAAGGTTTGTATGTAGACTATATAGTGTAGTGTCTCACTGGTGTTACCGTATAAACAAATGGGACCCCCTTATCTGGTCCTCCAAAAAAAAACAAAAAAACTTGACTGATCTTTCATACTTGATGGCAGTTCTTAGCATCACTAACTCAAGATCATGATGCAGAAACAGGAACGACCCTTCAATGCTTTCTTGAGGGTTTTGGATGTGTGTGTGTGAGAGAGAGTGTGACAAAAGGCAAAAAGGGTGTTTTAACTGACTTATTGAAAAAGAGAGTGTGAGCTAAGAGAGGAAATATCTTTTCTATCTTAAAATTACAGTAACATTTATTAGCACCTAACATGTTTATTTCAGAATGGCCTTAGATATCAAAATGTTCTTTCTTCCTGCAGATTGTTTACATGTGAATTTTTTTCTTTAACAATACACACATTCTCATACCTGTTTTTGTATTTTTTATTCAATTCTTAATTGTCAAAATATCGAGTGTGTCGGTGCAAAATGTATAGCTTTATGTTAATTAAATTTATTGTTGTCATCACTGGATCTTTTACTGTATTTAATAGCGTAATTTTATGTAAGCAATGTGCAAATAACAAACTGCTGAATGAGCCTAGAAAGATTTGATGCTCTTCCACATCGAAACAGCAACCAATTCTATAAGGAAACGGCGGTATGGTTCATTTATATTTAACCTGTGCTGTGCAGAAAATTCTTTATCCACAATTTAGTGTTACGGAAAACCAGGAATCATCAAAATCATCAGGATACAACCTCTTGCAAGCTTCAGGCTAAATTCAGTATTGTCCACCAGAGGTCACTATATCCTCTGATTCTTACTCATTGCTTTGGGTATCTCTCAATACAATCATGACACATGCACACTCTACTATATATATGAATTAGGCTTACTATATATATTTGCTAATACATTATTTATTAGCAAAATCAGATTTAATGTGAGCTGTTATTCATATCATGCTCAATCCAATAATGGAGGGTATAGGCTGTCAAATAAATATTTGTTCTTTTAGGTTTTCCACAAGAAGTGGCCTTGAATTCCAATCAAATAGTATTATCAATTACATAATGTAATAAATACATCAAATAATATATCAATAGTTCAGATAATAAGTATCTTAACTCACTCTACAAGTGCTACAAGTGAATTTTGGCATCACAACATTGACGTACAGTATTAAAAATGGATATTTGTATTTGCAATACCATTCAAATGATTTGGGTCTTTAAGATTTTAATGTTTTTGAAAAAGGTGTATTATATTGACCAAAGCTGCATTTATTGTAACTCTAATACTGTAAGTTATTACCATTTAAAACCATTTTTTCTATTTTAAAAACTTTTGAAACTTTATTCTTGTGACGGCAAAGTTGAATTTTCAGCAGCCACAGTCCTCAGTGTCACACGATCCTTAAGAAATCATATGCTAATTTGGTCCTCCAGAAACATTTCTTTTATCAAAATTGAAAACTGCATTTATTTGAAATGGTCAATGAAGACATTTGTATAATGTGGTAAAAAAAGATTTGTCACTTTATTGCTGAATAATAAAATAATAATATACAAAAAAAGAAAAATCTTCCTGACACCAAATGATTGAACGGCCGTGTAAATATTCACAATTAAATTGTTTTTAAAAATCATCTGAAAATCTCAGATATTGCTAATGGTACTAGGATACTATACTATGCAATTCCGATGTAGAAGCGGCTAAATGCCTTTAAGTATTTTTCCTTGAGCATTAAAACACATCTCACATCTGTCAACACTCTGCTGTAACAGTATAGTTCCATTACTCTGGCTTATTGCACAAGGACTGTGACATTAAATACACTTTGGCCTCTTGCAGTATGCCAAGATTATCTGGTAATTGTAAAATATAGAATATACTACAAACATCTTCAGTCGGCTACAATTGTAAATTCCTGTAAGTTGAGCGTTGTATGCTGCTATGTGTCACGATTCATATCAAAGATCGGCAGTCTCCCATTTTATTTTATGACCGGTTTGCTTTACTATTTACTATTTTTCTTAATGTCATTTTTGATAAATTGTACTAAAACCTTTTAGGGTCAGTTTGATAGTAAATAAGTATATGGAACCCAAAACTGAAGTACAAAAATGTATTGCCTCCATTTATTAATTCACAGATACTGTATATAAGAAGTAATTCAATTAGCCTATGTTCTGGCCACTTAAGGTATCCCAGTTGGTTTCCATTTCAGAAATCAGAATGTAGGATAGTAAAAGCAAAAAAAAAAAAAAAATTAGTAATTAATTAAAGCCTTTATTGAAATGACAGGAAAGCAGCACATAGCCTAGCCGAGAGAGCTGTCCTGATGTCTGATCGGGGACAGCTCACATTAGCAGGCCCATCCAAGCAGAGAATAACAGGGCTGAGATTAATTGAAAAACTGGCAGATCTGTGACTGATGCAGCAGATCCAGATCTTGCTACAGCTTTTCTCAGCTAGACGGTGTACCGATGCACGAGTATATATGCCAGGTTTGTTTGGCAATGCGCAATCCTCTCCATGACTTGTCACACCATAAAAGTAAAATCTCTGCATGTCTTCACTGTAACACTGTAGAGGGCCTCCGCTGTCACCCTTGATTGAAGAGTATTCCAGATATTGTTAATCACTGTCATTCACAGACCACTTACTCTGCAGCGTGATAGACAACATTACCTGACATGTGTCAACTCTTCCTTTGTCAAATCCTGCGCAGATCATGATGTCATTATCATGGCCATTATACCAGCTTCTCTGGTTGCAGATTTCAGTATCAATGAGACTGACTTCAGCTTTCTGAAGAGTGTTGAATACCATTCCTATAGCATAATTATAAATTCAAAACATGGTAATTATTTCTTTAAATATTCTTTTTAAATAGGATCATAAGAAATATTCTTAAATCATCCGTGAATGTTAAAAATACAAATTTTGTTGTCATGTAAAATGTGTATGGTTTTCTTTTCAAATGGGAACTGATTATATAAACCCACATACTATTAACAGTTGAACTGCCAGAAATATAAGAAAATTGAGCTCCTCTCTGATATATGGACTCTTTTCTCAGACTGTGATGACACATTTCCGCAGTTTTTACCATTGTAAATCAAGCAGTTTTTATATATATATATATATATATATATATATATATATATATATATATAATTCTTCATAATTTATATTTAAAACACTGTACTTTGAGTTATATTAACTTGGCTTTAAATTACAGAAAACTCACTAAAGCTGATGCATGAGTGACAGCAAATTTGACATTTCGCTCTTCCAACATAATAAATCCTGCAGTATTTTTTTTTTTTACTCCTTTGGAATGTCATTGAAATGCTTTAACAGATTTTTTTCCTTTTGATATTTTAACAAATGGGACTATATACATATACATACGTATATGTATTATTAGCAACACCTGTTCAATTTTTCATTAATGCAATTATCTAATCAACCAATCACAAGGCAGTTGCTTCAGTGCATTTAGGGGTGTGGTCCTGGTCAAGACAATCTCCTGAAGTCCAAACTGAATGTCAGAATGGGAAAGAAAGGTGATTTAAGCAATTTTGAGTGTGGCATGGTTGTTGGTGTCAGGCGGGCCAGTCTGAGTATTTTACAATCTGTTCAGTTACTGGGATTTTCACGCACAACCATTTCTAGGGTTTACAAAGAATGTCACTCAATCTAAGTAAAACAAAAATGATTATTTTTGGCAATTATAAGGAAACTCCGGAACTACTGATACGTATAAATGGTATTGAAATAGAAAAAGTAACAGAAATTAAATTCTTGGGAATCACAATAGACAACAAATTGAGCTGGAAATCACACATTGGACACATACAAAGGAAGATATCAAAAAATATTGCAATCATAAACAAAGCTAAGTACGTTTTAAATTACAAGGCACTGTATATATTGTATTCCAGTCTGATTTTGTCATACTTAACATATGGAATTGAGATCTGGGGTAATAATTATAAGAGTTCCCTGCATTCCCTTGTAACTCTCCAAAAACGAGCAATCAGAGTTATTCATAAGGTAGGATACCAAGAACATACAAATATACTGTTTTTACAAAGTAATATGCTTAAATTCATGGACTTAGTCGTTTTTTATACTGCACAATTAATGTATAAAGCAAATTGGATCCTACTACCAGCAAATATTCAAAAACTATTCATAAAAAGAGATAGCTGTTACAATTTGAGAGGTTATGGTCATTTTAAAGTACCGGCTTTCAGAACGACGAAGAAAAGTATGTGTGTGTCTGTGTGTGGTGCCAGGCTCTGGAATAACCTGAGAGCCCAACTCAAGCAGTGCCCATTCATTTATCAATTTAAATCAAAGTATAAACAAGTTATACTGTCTAAGTACAGGACAGAAGAATGTCCTTAGGTGTAGAAATGGAATTAGCTGCAGAGCAATCTATTTATGTTGTATTTTTTTGACTGACAAACTAAAAAGATAATATAAGTTAATCAAGATAATATAATTAAACTATTTATAATTATAAACAATTGTGGCCAGTAAATGTATTGAACTCATAACAAGTAAGGAACAAAAGATCAAATTAAAAGATTGGTGACTAGCTAGTTGTTACTGGCAATGAGGTGTTTTTTTTTTTTTGTGTGTGTTTTTTTTTGTACTTATTGAAGATTCTTCTTCTTGGAATTAGCAGAATGATTGTGAGTTAATATTGTTGATTGTACTGTCACTGGAATAGGACAACACTAATATGTGGCAATTGTCTTATCGATTATAGTAGATACCTACGGTTTAAATGTAAAAAAGGGGGGGTAGGCGTCAATAAGCTTAAGCTTCTGCCTACTCCTTTTGAGCATCAGATCCACGGTTTTATTTATTTGTTTTAATGTACTTGATCATTTGCGCATGTATCCTTTTTGGTTTCGCCTGTTGTGTTGAGGCTTGTTAGTTGTTACTATGTTGATTTTGTGGAATTCTGATGCCCAAATAAAAACAGATGATGATGATTATGATGTTGTGAAAAGGGAAAAGCATCCAGTATGTGGCAGTCCAGTGGGCGAAAATGCCTTGTTGATGCTAGAGGAAAATGGGCCGACTGATTCAAGCTGATAGAAGAGCAACTTTGACTGAAATAACCACTTTTTACAACCGAGGTATCCAGCAAAGCATTTGTGAAGCCACAACTCGCACAACCTTGAGGCGGATGGGCTACAACAGCAGAAGACCCCACCGGGTACCACTCATCTCCACTACAAATAGGAAAAAGAGGCTACAATTTGCACAAGCTCACAAAAATTGGACAGTTGAAGACTGGAAAAATGTTGCCTGGTCTGATGAGTCTCGATTTCTGTTGAGACAATCAGATGATACGGTGAACATTTGGCATAAACAGAATGAGAACATGGATCCATCATGCCTTGTTACCACAGTGCAGGCTGGTGGTGGTGGTGTAATGATGTGGTGGATGTTTTCTTGGCGCACACTAGGCCCCTTAGTGCCAATTGGGCATTGTTTAAATGCCACGGCCTACCTGAGCATCGTTTCTGACCATGTCCATCCCTTTATGACACCATGTACCCATCCTCTGATGGCTACGTCCAGCAGGATAATGCACCATGTCACAAAGCTCAAATCATTTCAGACTGGTTTCTTGAACATGACAATGAGTTCACTGTACTAAAATGGCACCCACAGTCACCAGATCTCAACCCAATAGAGCATCTTTGGGATGTGTGGGAACGGGAGCTTCGTGCCCTGGATGTGCATCCCACAAATTTCCATCAACTGCAAGATGCTATCCTATCAATATGGGCCAACATCTCTAAAGAATGCTTTCAGCACCTTGTTGAATCAATGCCACATAGAATTAAGGCAGTTCTGAAGGCAAAAGGGGGTCAAACACAGTATTAGTATGGTGTTCCTAATAATCCTTTAGGTGAGTGTATATAAACACACATATATATACACATAATAGTATTTTACCCAACAATGATAACTTACATATCTAAAAACCCTGGAAGTGTAAAAAGTGTCCATTACAAATTCTGCTAAAAAATCATCTGTTAATAATGCGTAGATTTTGAGTTTTTGGACATTTAAACACTAACCTTCTAACACTGAGCTGCCCCAACCAGTGATGTAACATGAGCTGAAACTTAGTTGTATCTCATCCATTTCATTTTCCATTATGCACACAGGCTGCACATGTTTAGTGAAATACAGAAGGTGTTGCAGATGCAAAAGTGCCACATCATTGTCATAATTAGATAGGTTGATGTTCTCATTCCGGATAACTTGCTGGAGTGAACGATACTGCACACCCATTCCATGCCTGGATCGAGAATGCATGCAAAAGATCTGAAATGAAAACTATTATTTAAAAAAATTGGCAATTTCTTGAGTAAAAATGTTTGATGTAGCAATGTTAATCTAAAAAAGCAATAAATACAGTGGGTATAGAAAAGAAGCAACCCCCATTAAAATACTCACATTTTGTTGCTTTGAAGCCTGAAATTAAGATGGACACAGTTTTTTGTTGTATCCAGATGTATTTAGGCTACTTAATGCAACTTATCACATCAAAGTGAACATGTCAGAAAAAAACCGAATCACTGAGTTTAAAAAAGGATCACCCCGCTCTTCCTTAAAATTATTTGCAAAATCAAACAGGTGTAGCTAATCACATTATCGATGGCACATAAAGCCATTTGACTTTCAACTGTAATCAGCTGTTGTCATTTTGATTAGCTCAGCCTGAAAATAGCTTTCCGGTAGCATTTCAGTAGTGCAACTGAAGTAAACAATCAGCTATGGGTGGTAAGCTTCTTCAAACAACATTTAGCATTGCTGAAAGTAAGTGTGTGTATCTGTGCATAATGCTGCATATCATGAGGGATTAGAAGCATAAAGTGTCTTACCTATATCTGAAGCAGTGGGATGCGGTGATCACCCACCAATGGCTGATGATGGACCCACCACAGATGTGCCTAGACATATGCTGTATGCTCACCTGCCAAGGCCAAGCACCCTCCAATGCAGAAAAGCCCCCTGAAATACAAAGCTGCTTTGGAGGATCCAGCAAAGTTCGCTGTCCACAAACTTAAGAGCATTTAGTAATTTGCACTGAACGTTTTTCATTAATCTTTATGTGACCACAACCAATGATGATTAGATTATCTGTAAATAATATTAACCCATTTAATCCAACAGTGACATTTATAAAAAAAAAAAAAAAAAAAAAAAACTATTCACATGCATTTTTTTTTTTTTTTTTTGGTATACATGAGATAATTAAAATGTCTAATGATGTATTAAGGTGGTGCTCTCACAGTGCTTGTAAATGTCAGAGACACTGGTCCCTATTTTGAACAAGTAATGATTGTAGAATTAAATTAAAAGTATTGTTACATTAATTGATTGTAAAATAAATAAATGTATTTATTTTTTCATGTAGGCTATTATGATTCTTGTTTCCCCACAATTTCTGGGTAGTACATATGCTGCTTTATTAATTGCTGAAATATATATACAATTTTATTTTGACAGTTTACCACTGATTACAGTTGTCATCAGGAATAAAACACACATTTCCCATTACAAAAATGAATGTAGTTTGTTTCACCGGGGTATTCCGATAGTAAAAATCAAATTTATGGGGAAAAATTGGGATTAAATGGGTTAATAGTACTAATATATACTAATATATATATATATATAAACTAATAGTACTTAGTACATACTAAGTAAAAAACTAGTTACTATGCAAATACCTGCAATCCCACAAGATAACGAGCTAATGAAGAATAATTGTAGGGTTGTTTTAAACATTTTAAATGTGAAATCAGTAAGAGGAAGCTACAAAGCAGATCTCTGATCTCCTTGAAACTTATTATTAATTAGGTAATCTGAAAAGATTCTAAGTGACGTGACAAACTGTAATTTCAAAAAGGGAATGTAGCGCCTCTCTAGCGTGCTGAACTATAATGAGAGGTGGCTATCCTGAGTTCTTTAACTATCTTTTAAATCAAATAAGTGAGGTTTCACAAATAAATGTATGAGTATCTACCTTGTGTGTGGGTGTGATTACTATCTTTTAAAATGAAATACTTTTCCCCTTTAAATCAAAATTTAAGCAGTACTATTCACACTTTAACAGGAAATTAAAAGTCTAGGAATTACTCTTCTCCTATAAACAATTTCACGTTTAACCCAAATTTTACTCTTTTTCTTAATTAACTGAAAATATCAAAAGAGTCAGTAACCACAAAGGGTTTTTAAAAAAATATATAAAACAGATTTACTTAGAAAAGAATGTCAGAAATTAAATATGTCTGGTACAACTCACTTTTCACATCACAGCTGCATTTAAATCACATTAAACAAATAAGGGCCCAAGAAAATAAAATAGCCGGCAAAAATCTTAAAATAAAATACCCTTCAAATGTTCAAATGATGCAGGCCTGAATGTAGCTCGGGTACGTTGTAGCCTTAAACTCAATGACTGTTTCACCACAAAGGCCAAACAAACAAATGGTAACTTTTTTCAAGGTGCATGTAATCTCACGTGCTTCGGATCAACGGCGTCAGCAGCAGAAGACAGGTGGAGAGGATTCGTGATGATGAGAAGATTGATCAAGAGAAGATTCACACGGTTGACGATCTCAGCAAAGTCCATCACTCGACAACGCTATCCGGCTCCAGGAAAGTCTTTGATCATCGTCCGTTTCATATTTTCACACAGGCTTAACTAATTAAGGTCGCTGGCCGCTAGCTTATCAGCAAAGTCCATGTAAAACAATAACCACTAAATCAGCGGCTAACTGAAACATATGTCTGTTGTAACGGATGAGTTTTTCACTCAAACAAACACAACTATCACCACTAATTACTGGTATAAGTGTTCGTGTTGAACACTTTAATTTTCAGGTGCATTCCAATTAACAGCAACCGTCTTTTTTTTTCTCCGCACCAACTCACACACGTTCGTCTCACTCACGTCTGTCCCTACTTCCTTCTTACCCTTGACCTCTCCAGTGATTGGATCATACACAAAACTTTCAGAAATAAAATAAATTCACAAAACATTTGTGTAACTCTTTCTTATTATTTTCACAGGCATCTTTTAAACATTTTAACATATATTATTACCCAACAAATATTTAACATTTTAAATGCTGTATACCATAAATGAATATTACACCATGTATACATGTATTTCTCTCATTGAGCAAAATCGACATTTCTTTGCCAATGAATTTTAACTTTTTTTTTAACCTTAAACTATTTATTAAACAATGAAATTAATTATTCAAACTAGTACATCTTACACTAAAGAAAATTATTTCAACCGGGTTACACCCTCCCCCTTTTAAATGTCTGTGTGTCCTCACCAGACACTAATAAACTAACAAAGGAGTCCTAAGGGCATAATAACTAATGTGTATAGTGCTTTCCTATTTTAATGACTATCCCTCTGTGCACTATGGTCAAAGGCTCATCTCTGGATTTACCAGGCTCATCATAGGTAAGTCTCATAGCTGGTTTAACATTTCTCTTAGGTCTAGGCTCAGAGCTGGGCTGCTTTTTGTCCTCCTGGACCTCAGATACCTCTTCTTCAGACTCTGATCCAGCTTCACTTGTCTCTTCCAGAGCTACTTTTGGATCACACTCCTCATCCTCAGACTCCGGTTCACAGTTATCATCAACCTCTTCTGGGTCTGAATCAATTTCATGAACATGTTCAGCTACAGGGTCATTTTCATGTTCTGTTTCAGGGTCATCTTCTAATTCAACTACTGGCCTGGCAGCATTTCGCACCCTTTGGAAAGGCTCTTTCCGAGTGACACAGTGAGGGATATAATACTCCATGTCAGAGGATGAGTCAGAAAATTCCTGTAACTCTAGAGTCTCTTTTCTTGAGTTCCTTTGACTTCTCTTATGAGTGTCTGCTCTGGTCTTGGGTTTCGTAGGTGGTTGAACATCCTGGTCAGTGCATGGCATTCTCACCATCTGTCCAATCGGAAGAAGGTGGTCCCTGTGTATTGTCTTTGTCCCTAGCCTTCCATCCTCCCGTTTGATCTTGAACACAGGTAGGTTTGGCATCTTTCCAATGACAACATACGGATCAGGACTCCACTTGCTTTCCAGTTTGTGCTTGCCTTTCAGACCTAGATTCCGGAGCAGTACTCTGTCGCCGATCTCTATGGACTGAAAGCTAACTCTACGATCATACAACTTCTTGTTTCGCTGGTGCCTTTTGTCTGCAGCATCAGACGCTAACTTGTATGCTTGCTTCAAGTCTTCCTTAAGCTTTGTGACATATTGAGTGCGAGATGTCTCTTTGATGCCATCTGGGGACGTACCGAAACACAAGTCAACAGGAAGTCTCGCCTCTCTGCCAAACATCAAAAGGTAAGGAGAGTACCCCGTGGCATCACACTTGGTGCTGTTGTATGCGTGGACCAAGTGAGGCACATGTTGACTCCAAGTACGCTTCTTCTCGCGGCCTAAGGTACTTAACATAGAGAGCAGAGTTCGGTTAAACCTTTCCGGCTGTGGGTCTCCTTGCGGATGATACGGCGTTGTCCGCGACTTGCGAATCCCCATCAAGGTCAACAGTTCTCGGATCAAACGGCTCTCAAAATCTCTTCCTTGATCCGAATGGATCCTGGAAGGCAGTCCATAATGGATGAAATATTTCTCAATTAAGACCTTTGCCACAACATTGGCCTTCTGGCTTTTAGTTGGGAAAGCCTGAGCGTACCGAGTGAAATGATCCGTTATAACTAACACGTTACTTATGCCTTTGGAGTCAGGCTCCATGGAAAGAAAGTCCATGCACACTAAATCCATAGGCCCATGGCTTACAATCTGGTGCAACGGAGCAGCTCTATGTATTTGGGTTTTATGAGTGACACACTCCCCACAGTTCTTGATGTATTCTTCCACCTGCATCGACATCCTAGGCCAAAAGAATCTACTTCGGAGCAGGTCAAGAGTTCTTTCCTGTCCTAGGTGCCCCAGGTCATCATGCATGGCCTTCATAACCATCTCCCTGAACTCTCTCGGCAGGAGGAGTTGACTGATCACCTCTCCGGATGGTTTCTTGCTGTGCCGGTACAGTAATCCATCTTTCATTTCCAGCTTTCCCACTTCCTTTTTCAATCTGGACAACTCTGGACTCATGGTCCCCTCCTCTTGCCAGCGCCCATGCTTGATGGCTTGGATAGCCGGTCCAATGGCCTCATCCTCTTCCTGAGCCTTCCTGAGACTTCGTTTGGACATAAGTTCCAGGGACTTTAACTCCATGTGTGTAGGAAATGCATAGAGGTCAGGAACACAGTGGGGAGATGCTCCAAGTTGAGCAACACAGACTGGCATACTGCTTGCATTCTCAAAGATGCAGATTCTCTGGCAGATGGTTTTCACACCAGACTGAGGTATAGTCACCCAGTCATTGTCGTCCTCCTCTGGCATGTTCCTTGATAACAGGTCAGCATCAATGTTGTGGCGGCCTGGACGATACTGCACATCAAACTCATACGTCGATAAAGCAGCTAGCCACCGATGCCCCACCGCATTGAGCTTGGCTGTGGTCAGCACATACGTAAGAGGGTTGTTGTCAGTACGTACAGTGAATCTTGCCCCATACAAATAGTCGTGGAATTTGTCGACTACTGCCCACTTGAGTGACAAAAATTCCAGCTGATGTATGGGGTAATTTCTCTCAGCAGAGCTGACTTTTCTGCTTGCAAAGGCCACTGGTCTCAGACCTTCAGGATGTTCTTGGTAAAGAACAGCACCAAGACCCTTCAGGCTGGCATCCACATGCAGGATGTATGGCTGTTGTGGATTGGCAAATGCCAGGACAGGTGCATGTGTCAGACAGTGAATTATGTGATGAAACGCATCTGTGCAGGATTGGTCCCATCTTTTGCCAAATGGCTCCGATTCTTTCAAGTAAACTTTGTTCACATCTTGGGCATACTTCTTTCTCTTCTGAGTTGGAGTATATCCCTTTGTGAGTTCAGTCAACGGTCTAACAATTTCAGAATAGTTCTGAATGAATCTGCGATAATAACCACAAAATCCTAGGAATGATTGCAACGTCTTCAGGTTTGTTGGCATGGGCCATGCAGCGACGGCCTCAATCTTGTTTGGATCTGGGGCAACTCCATCTGCAGACACAATATGCCCCAGATACTTGACCCTTGGCAGACAGATCTGGCATTTGTCCACTGAGAGTTTCAGCCCAACTTCACCGAGACGATCTAGGACTTTGAGCAGTCGCTCTTCATGTTCCTCGAGAGTTTTTCCAAACACTATCACATCGTCTAGGTACACCAGCACTTGTAAGAGGTTCATGTCACCGACAGCCTTTTCCATTAACCTTTGAAATGTGGCTGGTGCCCCAGTAATGCCTTGAGGCATTCGTTCAAATTGGAAAAAACCTAGCGGGCAAATGAATGCCGTCTTCTCTTTGTCTTCTTCGGACATAGCTATTTGGTAGTATCCAGAGCGCAAATCCAGTACAGAAAACCACTGACTCCCTGTTAATGCATTCAGTGCATCTTCAATGCATGGGGTTGTGTACTGGTCAGGAATGGTACGGCTATTCAACAGTCGGTAATCTATGCACATCCTAATAGCACCAGTCTTCTTTCTGACTACAACTATAGGGGATGCATAGGGGCTTCGCGACTCTGTTATGATCCCTGCCTGCAGCAGTTCCTGTAAATGCTTTCTCACATCTTCGATATCTGCAGGTGCTAGCCGGCGTGATCGTTGACGGAAAGGCCGGGAATCAGAGAGACGAATTCTGTGCTCCACTCCTCTTGCTAATCCCACGTCCCACTCGTGCATTGAGAATACATGCGACTTTTGAGCCAGTTTTTTGCATAATCTGTTCTTCCATTGTTCTGAGATAGGAGAGTCTCCAAAGTTGATCATGCTCTCATCAAAGTCAGAGGAAGCAGTCTCCTTCGGGGGAATTGTTGCAACTGAATCAACATGGTACACACATCCAATCACTGTTCCTACAGGTATGGAAGTTTCTCTTGAGGAGTCATTTTTTAGTAATATTCTCAAACTGTTGACATCCAATGCCCCACTAGGCACAACCATGGGATGAAAAATCACATCAGCGGGTAAGGCAGCTGTTGGTGAGGAATCTATCATCAGGATTTCTTTAGCAACAGGATTATTCAGCTCGACTGTGCACACAACCTGAGTGTCACCATCTGGGGGTAAGACCAAGGGGCCTGGACCCATCCATAGGACATTGCCAGCCTCCTCCTCTTGGACTGGAACCACAACACCCTTTAGAGCAGGTTGATCTTCCTCAACATGAACACGAAGGCCTAGTGTTTTGGTGACATCAAAGCCATTATCTTTGCATTGACTCACCAAACGTCTAACATGGCTTGCATTGGTTCCCACAATGACAGATGTTTTATCTTCAGTCCTAGGGTTAGGACATATGAGAGCTAGGACAGTTACAGTCTGACTGGTTCCTAACACCTCAGCTGGATACTCCACATCAACTACTACATAGCCACGGTAAGGGTAACTAGCTTCAGACTCACTTAAACCCCACAGTGAAAGACCAGATACAGGCTGAATGGGGATATCAGACAAGTGCTTCAGGTACCAGTGTTCAAAAATGATCGTCACCTGAGAGCCACTATCTAACAAAGCAGTGCAAGGTTGTCCATTAACCTTCAGCGGCACTAGGCTAGCCGGCCCAACTAACCCATCAGGAATAGCCACACCCTCAGGTATGTCAGCTATACTTTTCTCAACAGAACAGTTAACTGAATTAGCGGTGGCATCACTTGACGACTGGTTGTTCTTGGACAGCTTCAGAGCTTGGATAAGTCTCTTGATAACTTTAGCCTGGTTTTCTGGGCTTTGGCACTTCCTTGCGAAATGTCCATTCTCTCCACATCGATAACAGAAGTGTTCCTCGGATACTTTGAATGATCGTTGGGGGGAACTGGCTACTGGTTTTGAGGTATTCACAGCTGCAATGGCGGCTTGAGGTTCAGTTACTTTATTTGTTACTTTCTGTTGCAAGCGCTTCATTTGTTTTTTCAAAGCTGCCACCTCACTGTCTGAACTGCACTCATTGCACACTACATTTGGAGGAATTTTCTCACTGCTTATTGAATTGTCATGGGCGGGCTTAGTCACAATAGCAGCAACCAAGGCTTTAAGTTCTTTGATCTCAGACTTCAAGTTCTGAATTTCCATCTGTTTCACATCAGCATTGTGCTTAACATTTCCACCTTGCATGACAGGAGTAATCTTCTTTCGTGAGGCCTCATATTCCTCTTCGGTGCGTATCTCCTTTAACAGCTGGAGAAAGGTTGGGGGCTTTGCTCTCCTCTCTCTCAAACGAAGGTTAACTAACATCAGATCAGAGGCTATCGCACCACGTAACAATTGGTCTAGTCTTGCTCTATCTGCACATCCAAGGGGAAGTCCATCTCTCTGCACCACCCTATTTAACGACTGTTCTAGACGTCTAAGGAAGTCAGACAGCTTCTCACCTGGTTGTTGTTGCAGTAAACGAAATGCAAAATACAGCTCTTCTCCTGACTCTGCTGTACCAAAAGCATGCTCCAGGGCCTCTAAGCAGTCTTCAGGGCCCACATCAGGATCACTAGCTCGTGCTGCCTTTACTATGTCAAGTGCCGGGCCTCTGAGACTTTCCATTAATCTCCGCCTCTTTTCTTTGTGCGAGCAGTCACACTCTTCCACCATGAGCCGTGCTTGACCCAACCAGTGGTCGAACTGCTCTTCTCCAGAAGGTGTGGGCAGCAACCCAGAGAAAGTTCGTAGGCGGCGATAGCTTCCATACTCACTGGAGGACTTTGACGTCTTGTCAAGTAAATCACTTACAGCTCGCAAAATGGCCTCGGTTGACTTGGCAGCAGCTTCATTTTCAGGGAACAATGTGCGAATGTCTTCAACATGTTTACCTGGAGCTTGTTGCGTTTTGGGCATACCAGCTTGTGTGCTGGCTGAGGTAGCTGCATCTGCTATGATAACAGGCCACGGTCCTCCACCATCAACTGGAAACACTTCAACAGGAGCAATTTCGCTTTTTACTACTTCCTTACATTCACACAAGACCAGGTATTGGTTTAGTTGACTGTTGAAAGTTCGGCCTCTGACACGCACACGTCCCAAACACTTCACAGTTTGCATTGTTTCTTCTATTGTATGTGTGTCTACATCTTCCTGAATGAGCACCAGGACTGCATGAGCCTCGTCTAATGACTCGCCACGGCACCATCCTTTTAATTCTGATACTAGCTCTTTCACACATTCCATCTTAGCTTATCAATTAGCACAATTTAAAGCTTAAAAATGCTAATTGTAAATGTAAAAAATAAAAAACAAAACAAGAAACCCACACTAATTATCCCAGCGGTGCCTCCATTTTATGTAGCGCCTCTCTAGCGTGCTGAACTATAATGAGAGGTGGCTATCCTGAGTTCTTTAACTATCTTTTAAATCAAATAAGTGAGGTTTCACAAATAAATGTATGAGTATCTACCTTGTGTGTGGGTGTGATTACTATCTTTTAAAATGAAATACTTTTCCCCTTTAAATCAAAATTTAAGCAGTACTATTCACACTTTAACAGGAAATTAAAAGTCTAGGAATTACTCTTCTCCTATAAACAATTTCACGTTTAACCCAAATTTTACTCTTTTTCTTAATTAACTGAAAATATCAAAAGAGTCAGTAACCACAAAGGGTTTTTAAAAAAATATATAAAACAGATTTACTTAGAAAAGAATGTCAGAAATTAAATATGTCTGGTACAACTCACTTTTCACATCACAGCTGCATTTAAATCACATTAAACAAATAAGGGCCCAAGAAAATAAAATAGCCGGCAAAAATCTTAAAATAAAATACCCTTCAAATGTTCAAATGATGCAGGCCTGAATGTAGCTCGGGTACGTTGTAGCCTTAAACTCAATGACTGTTTCACCACAAAGGCCAAACAAACAAATGGTAACTTTTTTCAAGGTGCATGTAATCTCACGTGCTTCGGATCAACGGCGTCAGCAGCAGAAGACAGGTGGAGAGGATTCGTGATGATGAGAAGATTGATCAAGAGAAGATTCACACGGTTGACGATCTCAGCAAAGTCCATCACTCGACAACGCTATCCGGCTCCAGGAAAGTCTTTGATCATCGTCCGTTTCATATTTTCACACAGGCTTAACTAATTAAGGTCGCTGGCCGCTAGCTTATCAGCAAAGTCCATGTAAAACAATAACCACTAAATCAGCGGCTAACTGAAACATATGTCTGTTGTAACGGATGAGTTTTTCACTCAAACAAACACAACTATCACCACTAATTACTGGTATAAGTGTTCGTGTTGAACACTTTAATTTTCAGGTGCATTCCAATTAACAGCAACCGTCTTTTTTTTTCTCCGCACCAACTCACACACGTTCGTCTCACTCATAGACAGTAAAAGAAATGGACACAGCGACCCCATTGGAACTCAATTGAGACAAATGAAGCCCAGTTTTAGCGTTTTCTAGCACTTCCGTTTCTTATGCGCAGACTCAAACGAAGCTTGACGACGTCAGCAACCTGTCTGACAGATGTAGATCTTCTAGTAGCTGTGCGTGCAAACTGCCATCGTTAATCTTGCAGAGACAGCGAGCTTAAGCTGGGAGTTCTTTGGCGTGAGTGAGCAGGAGTAAGTATTCTGATTAATTATTTTGTATAGTATTTTAAAATGTAACGCCAGTACGCCATATTAAGTTAATTGCCTGCGAGCTTCTCCTCCTGTCTCTACGGTAATGCGACAGAGAGCCGAGTGGTTATGACGCAATCGTTAGCCTATTTTTTACAAAAACTGTTTATACGGGGCCATAATGTAACATAGAAGGTAATGGAGCCCTTTATACATTGTCGTGTATCTTTAGAAATAAATAATGGACAAACAGAGTCTTTAAACGCCTCAGATGTAAAGTTATTCGCTGTCAAAGTGACGCCAAAATGAATGGGAGTCAATGGGAATGCTAACGCAAGTGAAGTTCTGCTAAAAGATGGCAGCCCCCACCCGACTTCAACTTCCGGTCGAGTTCCTTGCCCCTTGGTCTCACTCACGTCTGTCCCTACTTCCTTCTTACCCTTGACCTCTCCAGTGATTGGATCATACACAAAACTTTCAGAAATAAAATAAATTCACAAAACATTTGTGTAACTCTTTCTTATTATTTTCACAGGCATCTTTTAAACATTTTAACATATATTATTACCCAACAAATATTTAACATTTTAAATGCTGTATACCATAAATGAATATTACACCATGTATACATGTATTTCTCTCATTGAGCAAAATCGACATTTCTTTGCCAATGAATTTTAACTTTTTTTTTAACCTTAAACTATTTATTAAACAATGAAATTAATTATTCAAACTAGTACATCTTACACTAAAGAAAATTATTTCAACCGGGTTACAGGAAGAACGTGCAAACCAACACATTTCAAATCTTTATGCAGACAAAAGCATAAATGTGCCATCAGAAACAATTCCATTAGGCTATATAAGATGATTTTATTCGAGTTTGTCCCTATGATAATACACTAAGCCAACATCCCGTTTGTTATTAGTAGCGTTTTAAAGACGGTTATAAACCTCTACACAATTAAGGTTGTGTGCTTGTTACTTCAGACACAATAGGCTACGTAACATCAAAATCGTCATTCCTGAACATCCCTGAAGCACCTCCACTCGAAGAAGGATCGAACTGAAATTCCAATAAACGAAATCTAAACCGAACTCCTCTTATTGTGGAACTGGTCCTACCTATTGACAGACCGTCCCTTATATTTTGCTGGGAGTCATCAATTATGCATGGTAACGGTGCACAGCACACCGAAGGAAGCAGCAACAATATGGCGACATCCGCAGTTTCTTCCGAATTTATTCGACATCTGCAGTCCAGTGAGGATTTTTTGGATACCCGTTAACGCAATTAGGGTAGGTATTGTGTTTAAATCTCGAACATGCGATGTGTTTATTCCTTGCAGTGGAAGTCGTCGCACTGTCAAATGTCGCAGAGACCCCGCACGATGAGGGGATTTTTCTGCTAGATGCTTCTTGCCAAATTCATGTTAGGTTTTATATTCGGTTATAACTGCGATGACGCTTTATCCTTTCACGTTATTTATTTATTTTTGTTAAAATAAACCTATTCTGATTCGGCCAAATGACAATTTTAAGAGCTCACCGTATGAGTCAAACAAAATTCTTCAAGGCAATATGTAGAGTGTTATTTGTATTTGCATGATCAATGACGTGATCCGCAGCCTGTAGCTCTAAACCATCATATGAATAAAGGTCTTCTTGTCCGCATTAATCATATGTAGAGCTGAGCAAATGAGCAAAAATGCACATGTGGACAGGTTTGAAGTGATCCGTTGTAATTAAGACGTTCAAAAGGCAATACATGCTTGGCTGCTTATTGATTGCAGGGTGGACGCAGGTTGCACGGGTGTGGTATGCTACATTTTCTTGTTTATGTTCCTCGCGAGCAGAAACCTTGCACAACGTCGTTGACATATCTCGCTGTCCTCTGAAAACGATAGACGTTTTACTTGGGTTAAACGAAATTGGGTTATATGACTAAGAAGATGCTGGCTGTGTGAGTATAAAAGGGTAAATACGACGACAGAGCGAAAAAGCCACTGCAGTATTTTTTTTTCCTCTGCGGCTTCGGCCCGCTCTCGTGAAGGCATTGGGCTTTTAGAAACGTACGTTTTCAGACAAAATCGTTTTCTGACCCCGAGGAAAACGTGACAACGTTTTGGATAACGGAAAGATGCTGTTCGCGAAACAGTCGTGCAAATAAGCCAAGGATTTCGTGACCAAACATTAAGGAATTCAAGGTAGGACCACTGCGTCAGTCAATAACAATACAACATGACGATGTTATTGAAATGAGGTTTGTTTTAAGAAATTGTTACACAGTTATGTACGAATAAACAATTTATTGAAGGGTATTTTGCATTTCAAGACGTTAGTGTGTCGTTTTTTTTACAAGAAAATGATGTGGCGCATAGAACCTCAACCTAAAAAGAAACACGGATAAAAATGAATTTATTATTTTATTCATAATGCTTCGCAAATTAACCCATGTTCTCCCGTCTGTAAGTAAGCTGGACCACGTAGCCCACCTGATTTTCTAGAGCTATTATGCGTTCCCTTGCAGCACAGCATAGTTCCTTCAGTTATTTCGAGATAGGCCCACCCAACAGAAGCCCACCGCACTCATTCCCTCACACCCTTTTTGTAACCCGCAGAGAAACAACATGCTTCCATATACTTCAGCTTATAGAAGGTGCACTGTAAAAAGCAAAAAATAAATTCATAGCAGCAGTGTCATGTGATTTCTGAACTGCCTTTAGTAACACTGCACACTACTGTTGAACTAATTTGAATATGATTGCTCACCAAAAGCAAAATTTCTCTATAGCTAATAAAATCTTATATTTTTTCATAGTAGATAATTTGTTGAACAAGGAATTTTGTAATCAATTTTTGTGAAATGTAAACAATTTAATGAAATAAGATCTGCTTTTTAACAAATACCTAACATGACAACACAGTTCAAATAAATAAATAATATTATAACTGTAACTGCATAATTTGTTCATACTGCAATGCATGCTGGAAACTCGAGAAACCTCAAATTTGCAGTGTATGTAAATGTTTATTCATACAGATCTGTTAGGCTTGGTGGGTCAAAATGGTCAGAAATATTGCTGCTCTTGCATTTATTTATTTATATCTTTTTAATGTGGCCTAGATGTATAATAATTCAAATTTCCTCCATATGTGATAAAAATAAAACACCCAACAACGTGTAATTCCCTTTTTCCCGTGTGGTGCTGATTGGACAGCTCCTGTAAGGCAAGTCTGTCTTTGCTTTTGCTGTTTGGACCACAAGGATTACTTATAAGTACATAATACATAATGTGTTTGGATTTGTTTAGTATAAACATTTTAATTGCTTGGGAAAATAAATTGACTTAAACCAAACCTAAGATTTGCAGGTCTTCACTTTAAGATGGTCTCCTAATCTGACATGGTAAAAAGTGCCCAAAACCCTTTTAAATCCTGCCAAGAGACCAGCTAAGACTGACAAACCAGCTTAGGCTGGTTTAAGCTGATTTTTTTCCAAGCGTTCATACCCATGGGACTTCTGCCACTAACAGTGTCTGTTATGAGCCAATGTTTGTGGCATTCCTTGATATTTGTTTACGTGTCTAATATGCTTGAAGGTAAATGGGGTATATTTACTTCAGAGGCAGGATGAAAATGCAAATGCAATTTCTGAAACAAAACTGGAATTTGATAGAGAGAAAAGCTAAAAGTCAGCTAAGTAGCTCTGTAATATCACGATATGGCTTGGTTAAGTGTCTTGCCCATAAGTGCGCTGCACGCAAGCTTTTAGATGATGTGGTTCACCAGACCTCCCTTCACCCACCCCATTTCCTATTCTGCATCCTTAGGGACATAATGCATGTCCCAAATCGACATCTCAGTGGAGGTTTTGTTCATAACGGAGGCAGCTTCGAATCTTCTTGTTCTATCATGTGGTATCTTCTAACCCAGTCTGCATCCTTTCAGCTACCAGCATCCTTTCATCTAAAATAGAAACATCCATCATAATGACCCAAAAGAACCATACCATGAGAACCTATGCAAGCACATATCAGGAAAAAAGTCCAATCGATCACTTATCACCAAATCAATTAATATTATTGCGAGCATAATCCAAAGACAAACATTAAGTATCACCTTCATCTGCTCATAATGGAGGGTGCTTTTCATTTTTCATGAAGTGGATGACTCATCCAGGATCTACTGCCAGTCCCTCTTTAACATGCTCTCAATTTAGCAACGGATTGTTTTGATGTGTAAGGTAATATTTTTAGACGTAAGGCTTAGGGTTTTACTTTCTTGTGCTGAACATATCAGTTTGTGTGATTGGATGATGTAACAAGGTAGTATTGTTCAGTAAGACTTTATCTTTCCACAAGCTAGAATGAAATCTAATGACATTTAGTTGATTTTGCAAATTATTATTATTTTCTTTAATTGTGACACGATTGTGTGGGTTCTCTTGACTTAGATTTTAAGTATTTAGGCTATAATGTAATACAAGATAGTAGTAGCTGGTATAAATAGTCACTGAAGTGATGATGATTAATGATCATATGTTGATGAATGATCAGTTTCAATGTACAAATGTAATATTAATGTCATATTAGTAATACATATTATCACCCCAAACATTAGTTACGTACAATCTTAAAAATAAAGGTGCTTCACCATGTCATAGAAGAACCTTTTTGTCTAAATGGTTCCATATAGGACCTTTAACATCTGAAGAACCTTTCTGTTTCACAAAAGGGAAAAAATGGTTCTTCTATGACATCTATTATACCTAAAAAATTATGATCCTAACCTTCATCTCAATACTGAAATCTCAGTTGGCTGATTCATCTATAATGAATTCTTAAAATACTGGTGTCCGGGACACTGTGAGCCTAGAGACTGCTGTCAAAGTCCCTCTCAGTGAAAGTCTTTTTGCAGTACCTCTAGGAAGCTAATTCAGGTGTCCAAAACCAACTCCTACCTACTTATATGGAGAAGCCTGAAATCTTAAAACTACTTGCCACACTCACATTTAAATTACATATTTCAAATCAGCAATAAAATGTGACTCATAAAACGGTCTGATAATTGTTGTTGTTTTTATGTTCAAATAGTAATAAAAAGCTTTCAGGCTGAAACAGCCAGTGTGAATGTGCAATAACTTTACCAATTGTCATTTGGCTTTTGTATTTAGAAGGCTGGACATATAAGTAATGTGAGTGCATTGTCTGTGTATGTCCACTAAAGTCTTTGCTTTTCATAAGCTTAAGTTAAAGCAGGGCTCACAAGACATGGTCCTGGAGGGGAGGTGTACGGACACCAGCCTTCCAGGACCGAGTTTGTTGACCCCTGGGTTAAAAGGATAGATTCTCACCCTCAAGTTGTTCCAATCCTGTATGTTGTCTTCTGCTGCCTGAATACAAAAGAAGATACTTAAAAAAAATTTTTGTTTCTGGTCCCCAATGACTTCCAATGTTTTTGTTCTTTTATCATTTAATTTAACATACTATGGAGGTCAATGGGGACCATCAACTGTTTAGTTACCCACATTCTTCAAAAAAGTCGAGGTTTGGACTCAGAAACTGCATTTATTCATTCTGTCAGAAAGGACTTTCTTGACTTGGTAAGCACTTTTCCCAGTGGCTGACTTTTGGTGGTAAGGGTACACCAGGTTAATGTCAGTTGCTTTACAGGTATCCAGCCAGAACGAGTTGCAGTGTGGACAAGAGTACTGTATAATTCTGACTGTGTGAGCCTAGTTGTCCAGTAATGTCCTTTTTTCTTCCCAACATAGAACTGGCTGCCGTGTAGTGTACATAACAAGAGAAGAAGTTGCTGCAGGATGAAAACATGGCTGCACCCCTTGCTGCACCGCCAGGACCTGACAGCTTCAAATACTTTACCAGGGAATCTCTGTGTGAAATCGAGAAGCGCATTGCTGAGGAGAAAGCCAAACCGCCACCTAAACCAGACAGCAGCTACCGCGACGATGATGATGAGAACAAGCCCAAGCCTAATGGTGACCTGGAGGCAGGAAAGAGTCTGCCCTTCATTTATGGGGACATCCCTCCTGGCATGGTGGCAACACCATTGGAGGATCTCGATCCTTTCTACATGAATAAGAAAGTGAGTGTGTCATCATGTCTATTCATATGCTGGCCTTCACACTTTATATTCTAAGCAGTGCACTATGGATCATTATAGATGTGAAGATGCTGATGTGTTTTTAACCAGCCTTTTAGGTCATTTATTTTTATTTTCTTATATAGAAAACCCTGATGGTGAAACTGTAGGGTTTATTTGGTAAACATGCCAATATGAATAACTTCCTCCTATAATCTGCTACAATACTGAAGCATTTGTTTGTGGTTTAGGTATGTTGTAGATTGTGAATGAAATGATGCTTTAAGAAGTTTTGGAGAGGAGGTCAGCAGTGGTCTGCCGAAGCTTTATGGTTCCAGCTGACAGACTTGTTTTAATTGTTCCAGCAATAATCCTTTAGAAAAGAATCGCTCCAGTGCATTTAAAAGAACAGTGCACCATATTAGAACAACTCTCTGTGTAGTGGGTCAATGGTAAGATAGTTAGGCCTAATTAAAGATGGCCTGTAGTTTTGTTTTTTTGGTGCCACTTGTCTGGTAGTCTTTGGTGTTGCTATATGTAAGTGAAGAGAGAAAAACTGTGAATAAAAGTGACTTCCATTTATCCAAAGATTTTGACTAAGTTTGGGTTAGGTAATATTTTTAAAGATATTTAAAGATTTAAAGAGACTGCATTTATTTGTTCCAAAATACAGTAAAAACTGTAATATCTTACAATTTTATTACAATTTAAAGTGACTCTATTTTTTTAAATATATTTTAAAATGTAATTTATTCCTGTGATGGTAAAGAATTTTCAGCAGCCATTAGCCCGGTCTTCTGTGTCACAATCTTACTGACCTTACATGTTTAAACATGATTGTTATGAACAGAATTGCTGGGTCCAGTCAGATCTCAGAATTAATGGTTGTTCTATTGCATTTTGCCACATTAAAAACTGTTAATGCTATGATGTAGCGTGAATATGAAATTGTTAAAAGTCTGAATTCTGAGCTTTCATTGATGCTCAAGATGCTCTTTGGATCATTCACAAATCATGCTAAAGGTTCTTCACAATCTTGTGGAGTAAAAACCAAACACCACATTTTAAAATTCAGTTCAACCTTTCATTAAAAATGTTATGCTGATAATATAATTTATGGTGAAAATGTTGTAAATATTATAAAAACACATGCTCTAAGAGAATTAAATAAATGTACATTTACTTGATATGTTATCATTCATAAAACACGGCTCATTTTTGATTTTGCAAATGAGCAATAACAGATGCAAGCTAGTCCACAAACAGATTTTCAGGAGCAAGTTGTGGTTATGAGATGTAGCCTATGGGTGGAAGATGAGGTCATCTTTTCTGTCTGAGAGCTCAGCCCAGAGCTCAACTCTGTGTTCCTGTTTGGCTTGGCGCTAAGTGCAGTAGTGAGCCTTCAGCAGTGTTTGCCACACTGGACATTACTAAATAATGAACAGACCCGATTGGGCGTTAATGTCTGTTAATGTGTGCATGTGTAGAAACGTTTCCCTGCCTCCCTCTCTTGCTCTCTCCCTCTGTCTCATTCCTCTTCCTCCCTCTCATGCAGCACACGCTGTCTTTTATGTAACTGCCTGCTCCATGCACAGGAAGGAGGTTTCAGTCTCCTGATGAAAACCGCATGGAGGAGCGTATGTGAAATGCCGTCTAAACGATTAACAATCGCTTAGATTAGGCTTTATATTATATATATTTTTTTATATTTAGATGTGTCTCTGCATTGCATTTTCATGCACATGCCATAGACATATTTTAGCTCTGCAATCTCAAGGATTTAATGGCTCTTTGATTGAATTCTTTGCCAGCATTGGGATCAGATCTCCCTGCATCCCATTGTCCTTTTGTTTCCTCATGCTAGGCTCGACTTGCAGTCTACAGCAGTAGTGAAACCTGATTCTTGAGGATCAGGGCAGCTCTCTTCATAGTGTAAAATCAGCTGAGAAATGGGAGCTGGCAGCATTTAAATCCAGACCTGTGACACTTTCTGAAGCAATTAGCCTAGGAAGCTTTGCTACAGGAGCAGCTGATGAACCCTGAGTCCCCCACTCAGATGATTCAAGGAGTTGGTTATACAGTATGTTTTAAACAAATCAATTGTGAGATGGAGAGGCTTAACAGGATTTAGCCAAGTAGGACATGTTGGATCTACATCCTCCACGGTCCTTAAAGGTGTCATATGACGTTGCTAAAAAAGAACATTATTTTGGGTATTTGGGTATAATTAAATGTTTTTATGCGGTTTGAGTATCAAAAAAGTTTCCATATTTTTACCCACAAAATTTCTCACATACTGTACATTATTTTTTCTCCTCTATGCCCCATCTTTCTGAAACGCATCGATTTTTACAAAGCCCATCATTCTGAAAAGCGAGGTATATGCTGATTGGCCAGCTATCCAATGCATTATTTTGCTTGAGCACTGCACCATTTTAAATTCAAGGTTTTCAAATTTTACCGTTTTTTTTTATACACATTCTTGATTTGAGGTTTGTGCTCTGACTGTTTGAAAGCACCATTGCTACGTCACCCTCTATGTCATTTCTTCGTGTTTCTCTCCTCTCTATGTGTCTTCCACAAGTCTGGTCAGTGCCTCACCTGCATCTTTTTTTCTTTTTTTATATTGTTTTTTTTATAAAAAAGCCGGGCCCAGCCCGACACGTTCACTGTAATTATGAGCCCGAGCCTGATTTAAACCCGACCATTATTTAATATATGGGCCGTTATAACCCGCAGGTGCTGCTGTGGAGCTGTATATATGCTTCTTCAAGCTCCATGTTGCACTTAATCTACTGAATAGTAGGCTACAGCGCGCGTGATGCGTCACGCATGCGAGACTGCGAGTGGACGAGATGCTGCGCATGACACGAGACGTGCTTTATCAAGGGCCCGACCCAACCCGGCGGCAGGAAATATCGGCCCAGGTCGGGTCGGGTCGAGCCCTTGATAAAGCACGTCTCGTGTCATGCGCAGGCAGAGAATCTAAGCTCTGACCCATACTCAGAATTTATGCTCTGCATTTAACCCATCCGAAGTGCACACACACTGAGCAGTGAACACACACACACTGTGAACACTCACCCGGAGCAGTGGGCAGCCATTTATGCTGCGGCGCCCGGGGAGCAGTTGGGGGTTCGATGCCTTGCTCAAGGGCACCTAAGTTGTGGTATTGAAGGTGGAGAGAGAGCTGTCCATGCACTCCCCCCACCAACAATTCCTGCCGGCCCAGGACACGAACTCACAACCCTTCGATTGGGAGTCCGACTCTCTAACCATTAGGCCACGACTTCCATAAGTTAATCTAAACAACAGGTTTAGTGCAGGTTTTGACAGATACACATGGATAGCAGGTGAGTGATTGGTCAACAGGGCAATACTAAGATAGAATGGAATAAGGTAAGTCCATGCAGGTAATTGATTGGGTAGCATTCCGAATCAGAATCAGAATGAGCATGTTTACAAGTATGTTTACACATATAAAGAATTTGTTTTCATGACAGAAGCTCCGCAATGCAACAGAATGACCGCAACAGAACAAAAAACAAATAATAAAAGAATAAAAAAATAAATATAATTCAGAACAAAACAACAAGACCAGACAAATGTGAACTAAGGTGAGTGGTTAATATAGTCTGTGCTAATTAGATATGACAAATGCAGTTGATCTGTACGGGTCTGGTGCTTTGCAGGTTGTTGACTCTGTGACAGTACTCCCCCACCTCCCTCCACAGGCAGCTCCCGATGACCGCAGTGGTCCAAGACGAGGGTGGCCTCTTCCTCTCGTTGCTGGACAATCAGGGTGATTCGTGTGGCGTTCACATAGCAGAGATGGGTCTAGTATGTCATCACTGGCAACCCAAGATGTTTCTTCTGGCGGAACCCATCCTAGTGTACGAGGTACTCTAGGTGACTGCCCTGTTGTTGGGAATCTAGGATTGGTGTTGACTCTTCTGAAGGATTCATTGGAGGAGGAGGACGAGGAGGAGGCATGTTATCAGCACCAGACCCTGGAGAGGAAGAAAGTAGAGGATCAGCATATGGTTTCAACAGGGATACATGGAAATAATTATTTTGTGAGGAGGATGGTTTAGCCTGTAAGTGATTTGTTGATCTGCCTCTGAATTGTGAGTGGACCAACATAAGAGGGGACTCAGTTTGCGACAATGCAGTCGAAGACAGATGTCCCTGGTTGAGGGCCAGACCTTCTGCCCTGGATGGTGCTGGGGTGTTGCTGATCTTCTAGCATTGGCTTGACTTTTGTGTTTCCAAACTGCCATCTGGAACCAATGGTTTGACAGCTGGAACATCAGAAGGCTCACCTGATCAGACAAGTTAATGGCTCCAGCTTTCTTGATGTTCATGATAGTATGACCACAGGTATCTCCCGATTTATCTTCCATTCAGTCTGGCCTTTGGACTGTGGATGATATCCCAATGTCCAGCTGACTGTGAAGAAGGCTTTCCACACTCGTGAGATGAATTGAGGGCCATGTTCAGTGACAATATCTTTGGGTATCCCAAAATGCTGAAAGACTTGCTGGAAGAGGGTTTCAGCAGTTTCAAAGGAATCAGCTTGCACACTTTGGAGAAGCAGTCTACATAACGAAGACACTTGTGTGAGAATCCAAAGAATGTAAGTCTGTGATGAAATCAATTGCAATGTGTGACCATGGCCTTTTAGGTACAGGAAGGTGGACCAGCTTTCCCTCTGGTAGGTGGCGAGGGACCTTGGATGTGGCACAGACTTAGCAACCTTGGATGAACCGGGAGACGTCCTGGGCCATATTGGGCCACCAGTAGCAATTGCTGATGAGTGAGAGGGTTTGCTGGCCACCTGGGTGTCCAGAGCCCTGTGATGTATGTGCTGAGTCCACGAGAGGACAGACAGAGATGAGTTGGCACAAAAATCTGTCCCTCAGGACACTGCGTGGCTTCCGCGATTTGGTCATCAATGGACAACTCAATCAGGTTGACAATGATGGCTGGATGGAGGAGTTGTCTCTCACCTAGAGTGATAGAACGTCTGCTTTTTGGTTCTTACTTTCTGGCCAGTAAGTCACAATGAAATTGAATCTGGTAAAGAAGAGTGCCCAGCGAGCTTGACAGGTGTTAAGTCTTTTGTCTTCCACTCGTCACCCTGTTGGATCTGAACAAGGTTATAAATGCTCTGAAGGTCCAACTTCATGTAGATGCTAGTTCCCCGTAACAGCTCCAGGGCTCCTGGGACAAGAGGATAATCCTGGAGGGACAATCCTGGGTCTGTGAAGCCCTTCCCTCAGAAATATACAATCGGGCACTGCCTAGTGCATGTTGTCTGGAAACGTCTCACACCTTACCATTATGGGTAGTTACATGTTCCTGGTAGCAGGGTTTATGTAAACATCGGGGTTAGTGATGGTACAAACGAGGAGCTTGTTATAGTCCCTACTAGCCTTTATTTGTAGTCCTTAAACAGTGATTTCTTTAAAAGAAAATATCTTCCTTTGCATTGAATTTTGAGCATCGTAACATTGCAGACGTTGTTTATACTCTAACAGCAACATTACACACTAACTAAAGTTACAAAATTGAAATCATAATCAAACTTCCTCTTTGACAACCTTGATAATGTTAGCCAAACAGACTTCTCACCCCATTTTTGCACCTAACCTGTTTTCCAGTTCAAAAGGAGAACGTTCCAATAACCCAAAATAATCAACAGCTATTAAACAGTATTCAAGGGTTGTTTCAAATGAGAGAGAGCAATTATATTTATTATATTTATTTATATTTATTTATATTTACTATATTTACAATTATATTTATTTTATTTAAATGTTCAAATAAACAAACAAACAAACAAACAAACAAAAAACCCCCCCAGGCATCCCGAGATGTTATTGGCTGTGGAGCCCTCCATCACCATAAATGAGATCCTTTCTTGATGCAAACATCCAACACAGAGGGTCAAAATGGGGAAACAATGGTGAATCAAGCCATGGGCCAGGGGCAGTGTTGGAGAAAATTTACTTTTAAAAGTAATGCATTACAATATTGCGTTACTCCCTAAAAAGGTAACACATTACGTTACTTTTTCAATCTGGGCAGGGCATGCTTGTTTGTTTTTAATGTAACAAAAGTTATATTCTTGGTAAAAGTAAAAGCCCAGTCTCCGAAGAGAAAGTAAATTCATGTCTGTACTATAGAAAACAAAAGAAGAGTTCAGCACACTTCAGCACAAATGTTTATCTAGAGTAATTTTTGCTTATTAGTATGGTTGAATTGGATCATTGAAGGTCAGCACCAAATACACTGGTTAATAAAATGGAATTAAATACATAAAGGATATTTGTGTTATTAAACATTTAATTACTGCAGGTTTGGATCACATTATGAGTTGCATTTTGCTGTTTTTATTCATTTTGAGGAAAGCTTGATCTGTTATTTTTGTTTTGTTTTGTTTTGCATTAATCTCATTAATTAATACGTGTTCACTTTTATTCTAGAACTACTGCGACATCATACTTAGATTTGCATGTGTGCTGGTGGTGGACGGGGGACAGATGTTTTTGTTGATGGAGGATACGCTTGTTGATCCAAGGAGCAGACAGTGAGTCGGTGTGAGATTTAACGCAGAGTCGCTGAGTCATGTCATCAAAAGCCCTATTCGGACGGTTTGAGTTATGACTCTTACCACCTGACATCAGCGATTTTCACGTACCAATTCGGGCAGGACTAACATCTGCTTGTTTATTACAGAGATGGGAAGGTCTGTTTTGTTCATCTGGGTGTCACAGAGATCACGCGCTCTGTATGCGTGCATTGCATATAGTCATTCGGATTGATTACCATTATTATTATTACACAATAAATACTAGATGGCTAGTATAACAAAACCTTGTTAATATGTGGTTTCTTTAGTTTAACTTTGTTTCCCTTTTTTTTGTAGTAGTAGGCTAAACCCATGTTTAATTTTCTGTAATTAAAAACATTAATTAAATGAACGTGAGTAATCTTAACTGATGCTGATATTACAAAAGCAAGTATTAACAGTTTACGTGACCTGGCTCGTGATTTTATTATTATTATTTATTATTATTATTATTATTATTATTATTATTATTATTATTATTATTATTATTAGTATTATTATTATTATTATTTCTTTGACGGGAAGCAAATATATCAAACATGTGCGCCGTAAGAGCATCTACGGTAATTAACTTTGGCCAAAACACACAAGGAAACGTGTTGTGAAATAAAATATGGCCTGCAATCATAGACATTCGCATTTGGATAGGATTCGTTTTCTCAGAGGATCATTGAGTTTGCAGTAGGTAATTTGCTCTGGAATTATCACAAAGGTTGTGTGAGAAAAACACAGATGGGGCAGATTCGGACGGGATTAAAATCACCAAGTACATCTGTGAAACACAGATTTCTCTAACGACCCTTTGTAAAACTGGTCCCGTCCGAATAGGGCTATAGATCTGTTGGCAGATGTTGGAGTTTAAACGGTGTAACAGTGCTCTCTTCCACCCTATATACCCATGGCTGAAGTGCCCTTGAGCAAGGCACTGACTGGTGTGTTCACTTCTCACTGCGGTCTATGTGTGCACTTGGATGGGTTAAATGAAGAGCACCGATTCCGAGTATGGATTACCATACTTCGCAAATGTCACAACTTTCCCTTTTTTTCATTTTAAATACAACTGCTTCGGTTGTGCTCCACATGCCGCTGAGGTGAGGGGTGGCACATTTAGATGTGCACTAGAGGTGGTTTAGCCGCTTACAACACACTGGGCTAGCTAACCAATCAGAGCCCATCACCTATTTCTGAGGGAGGGGCTTCATAAAAACAGGAATTGATCAGCACCTTTCTCAGAGAAGGGAAAGAGTTGTGTGAAATAAAGGTAAATTATGTGAAAAATAATGTGTAAAAAAACAAAAAAACAACAACAACGAGGCATTAACACGTTAGTTAATGCTTCATGCATGTTAATACTGCACCCCATAAACACAATCAAGCCTAGAAAAAACAGTAAACCACGCCTTTAACACCCGCGGGATTGCTTGTAAAAAAATTAAATGCAAAAGAAAAGGCACAAGTTATTTTCCCTCTTGTTTCTTTTTTTTTTACTGTAGCTGCTGATTTGAAGGACATTTAATTCAGTAGCGAGGCAGTGTCCAATTTTACAGCTTTTTTAGATTCAGCTTTTTTGGATTTTTTTATTTACTATTTGCTTTTAATTTGTCCTTCTTGTTGCCATATTCTCTCTCCATCTTCCTCCCCTCTTCTCACTGCTTACTCATTCCTCTCTGGGCTGTCTTTATCTGTCTCTTTATCTGTCCATGTCTTTTTGCTTCTCCATTCTAGATTATGAAATTTTCAGTAGCTGTGCAGCCTGTCATGCATTAAAAAAGGAAACCCACATGCACTTGTCTTGTGTGTGCGCCTGTACTATAGCAAGCGAATACTGAGAAAGGGTAAATGTATTTTTGTTCATATATGCACCACTTCTGCATTATTTTTTCATCTCATGTTTCATATGTGGCTGAGTATGGGCTGATGGTTTGAATGATTATTCTCCTGTTTTGAACAAAGTGTGATGTCTTGCACACTGTTGGGGTTGATGAGCAGTGAGCAAATAATTTTTTGACTAAGCAAGTCTCAGTATGTGATTTATCCAGTGTTAAACGTGTCATGCTAGTTTTGCAGATCACTCCGGTGTGGCGACCCCTGATTTAAGGGAGCAAGCCGAAGGAAGAGAGAGAGAGGTCTCAATATGTGGTTTACATGGTGGCCTGATTCAGTCTGACCCAAATAGATCCTCCTCTTCTACATCAAGGTGTTTTTAACCTAATTTGTAATTGTGGACAAAATTATGGACATTTTATATATATATATATATATATATATATATATATATATATATATTCATTGGAGGAGTTTCTAGATGTATGGTGCAGATGATGAAACAGGACTTCATTGATTGGCGCTCTCCGTGGTGCTGAAGAGGGTTTCTCAGTGTTTCACTAAACTTAAGCATGTAAAAGGAAGTGCAGGGGTGCACTCCCATGAAACATTGATGGTAGCGAGCATGTTTTATTCAAACAGTTGTGAGGCTGTCTACTGAAAGGCTGGTGAGCTTACACTGACAATTCATCGTCTCATATAAATTCAGACTTCTCAGTTCCAGTCAGTAGTGAGAAGTGAGGTATCCGGGTAAAACCAATATACAAAATAATGCCATAAATAGATTAATAAACTTCTATTAACTTAACTAAATTAAATCAACATTTGGTGTGACCACACTATGCATTAAAAAAGCTTTTGTCCTAGGTGCACTTGCACATTGTTTTTCAGGTAGCTTTGCAGGTAGGTTTCTTAAAGTGCCTTGGACATATTGGCACAGTTCTTCTGGATTGGTTCTGTCTCAGTTTGTTCTGTTTCTTCATGTTATTCCAGACAGACTGGATGATGGTGAGATCAGATCTCTGTGTGGAGCACTGGCTGCTGTCAGACTCCTTGTGTAAACAAAAATCTCACTGGATTATTACAAAATGTAAAATTGTAAACTGATATTTACTGCTGACACACTACAAAAAAGATTTAATTAAAAAGTTTACATATGTGTTCTAATTGTTGTCTTATTTTAGACATCATGATTTTATTTCTACTTTATTCAGAGGCCCAAAGTGAACAGAAGTATGCAGTTTGGTGGATATGTTATGATGAAAAATGTGGCTTGTAATGTAAATCAATGACATTTTTATAACAGTATATCAGACTTGCATAAATATGCATATAAAGTATGCATATTAGAATGCATAGAAATATCAGCTGTCCTGCGATATTTCTCAGTAACTTATATAAAAAAAAAGATGTGTATGAACCTTTTAGAATTCTGCTAAAAGTTTACGTTTTTAAATGAAATATCAATCAGAGGACAGAAAGCATGTAGTAAATTGTGTAATTTTGTTTTTCAGCAAATTGTGTTTATTCACAGCTCACGGAAAATCATTTTCTGTTTTGGTGCTAAATTATATTGTATATTAAAGTACAAAACTCAGTACAGTTTCACTTTCACAGTACACTTTAATATTGTTAATTATTGGGTACTTAAAGGGATAATGATATTCATGTCCTTGCTAACCTTTATGATTTTTTTCCAGGTTTTGGCAGAAAACAGAAGGATTTAATTGAATGAATATCTAGTTGGGTGAATTCAATACAATGGCAGCACATTGTAATTTAATAAAACACACAAGAGTGTCACCAAAAAAGAACAAACAGCTCATTTATAACCCAGCCCAGTAGGCAGAAACAAAACTCTTATGTTTCTGTTTAGAAACAGCAGAATTTGATGATGAATTTTTCATTGTTGGCCAAATTATTTCATTGAAAATTGCTCAATAATACTCTCTCGGCTTGTAACTAATCTAGTGTTTCTCTTTTTCTTTGTTCTGTCTTTGTCTTCTCTCTGGCTTGTTCTCTTTTTTTCCCTCTCCACAGACATTTATAGTCCTAAATAAAGGGAAAACAATCTTCCGATTTAGTGCCACACCTTCCTTGTACATGATAAGCCCTTTTAATCTCGCTAGGCGAATAGCGATTAAAATTTTGATACATTCATATCCTTTTTCATCTTTTTTACATGTATGTGATAAATGACTGTAACAGCATATCAGTGGGTGTGGATGTAGGTGTGAATTTTAGATGCACTGCTACTGTTTTGTTTGACAGCAAAGATGCCAAATAGAGAGAAAAAATTGTGGCGCTCCTTCGCCTGTTTTTCAGCATATTGTGTGCTGTTTTGATGCTGAAACCCATGGCCAAGGATGTACAGTACTGTATATCGCACAGATGCAGTCTCCCTATTGGCCAATATAGCAAAATTTAAAAATTATACATCTTGCATTAAACGTTTTAAAGTTTGTTTTAGTATATAGATGTGCAGTATATCAAATATTGTAACAAAGCTAAATAAAATATTGAAATATAAGAATTGCCTAGCTCTAGCAGTGCTTTCCAACTAGCTAAAATTCACTATTTTCTGTATTTGGCACTCTGTTATTGATGAATGTCTTACTATTTATATTTACTAATTAATATGAAATAAAATGCTTTTTTTTGTTCTATAATGTTCTGTAATATCTCAGAATTTCCTTAACTGATACCTACAGTATTCAGCATGTTCATCATGTGTACGATTTTGACCAACTGTGTGTTCATGACTTTTAGTAATCCTCCTGAGTGGTCCAAACAAGTAGAGTAAGTATTGATCCTAACCACAGCTTACCTCATTGCCACACAAAATTTAAATAAATACACTGATTGAAAATATAGAGCGGATTTTGGTTCCAGTTTCTAATCCAGTTGCTTTTGCTTTTTTCTTCAGGTATACCTTCACTGGAATTTATACGTTTGAATCAGGTGTGAAAATCATTGCCCGTGGATTCTGTATAGATGATTTCACATTCCTTAGAGATCCATGGAACTGGCTGGATTTCATGGTCATCTCAATGGCGTAAGTATTCTGTCATTAATGTGTTTATGAACCTTGTCTGATTTGTGCGCTATCATTCGGGTTAATATCAAATCATAAAAAAATATGTAATTTAACTGGTCAGAATCATCACATTTGCTTAAAACAACTTTCTGCCTCATTCTTATTTATAATGGGTGACGAAAAGAAATACTGGTAAAGCTGTTTGTAAACTGAACTTTTACTGTATGTGGGGGATGCAAATAACACATTTTCAGCTTTTAAATTCTGTCTCTTAACCATATGAACATTTTTAGGTAGCATCTTTACGGATGTGGCAGCTCTGCTTATGTCTTGTCCAGTTCCTCACAGCTCTGCATTTGTCCATGTGACTGTTTATCTCCCCATCTCTCTGCTGTTCTGTGAATATACCTCTTCTGAGAGTTGTCATCGTTCCTACCGATCAGTGTTTAGAACCATTTGCCAACAACATGAGTCCCAGCAGCCCACACAGAAAACTCTCTCTCACTCTCTGTCACTCACTCTTTCTGCCTTCCTAGTTCTCATTCTCCATTTTTCACTGTATTTGTGTTGAATATTTTTTTTTTCTTTTTTATCTGTACTGTTTTCTGTATACAGCACATACTAGAAATATTCATTTGAGATATAGTGTATATCTTACAATAATGTCACCATATGAGCATGTTTGTTTATGAAAGCTATTTGGGTGGGAGATTAGGTTTTGTGTTGTAATGCCAAATATATTTTATTATTATTATTATTATTAACAATAATAATAATGAATATTATATATTTCACAATCTAATAATTATATTATATTATAAAAATCATGATTAGCCCACACATTACATCTGAAAGATATATTTAATGTATATTGTCATTATATGTTTATTTTCTTTCAACAAAGAAAATATTTGTTGTATTAACAATAAATAATAATAATAATTATTATTATTATTGTTATTTTTCATTTTTGTTTAAATGAAATTAGAAATGAAATTTAAATATTTGTCATCAAAATATTTGAATAAATGGCATTTCTGCTTTGTGTCGTGACTACACTACCATCACCTGTAGAGGCTGTTTAACCTTTTAAGAAACAGATCCTCTTAGATTACATATGGAAGTCATCGAGTACTAAGTCATGACCATGTCTTCATCTAATTTTGATCTGATCATTGCAGGTATATAACAGAGTTTGTAAACCTAGGCAATGTCTCAGCTCTGCGCACGTTCAGAGTTCTGAGGGCATTGAAAACAATTTCTGTTATCCCAGGTAAGAGAGTGTGTGGGCGGGAGGGGTCGGTGTTAGGTGTGCGTGTGTGTATCTTTGTTTTCTTTTCCTTCCTTCCCCCCCGTAGTGGACAGGCTCTGTGAGTGGCGTACCTCCTGGTGGTTCATTGGCGTGGTGGTGTTCTTGGTGTGTTTGTGGTTGTCATTGGTGTCTGTGTGTGATCCTCCCTTATTTCAGATATGTAACAGAGTTTGTGGACCTGGGGAATGTATCTGCGCTGAGAACATTCAGAGTTCTCCGAGCATTGAAAACTATCTCTGTCATTCCAGGTGAGACGCAGTTTTGATGCTGAGGTTAACTTTCAGTATGACCCACTATTACTATTCAATTTTTAAAAAAATGGAGAGGACCATTTAATTTGCTTTTTTCCAATCTCCAAAATGATCAAAAATGGTACTTATACATTTTTGATAGGCTTTGCAGTCTACGATCAATCTCCAGAGTCCTTTGGGTTCGACGCCCTTTTTTCCCTTTAGAAACTTCAGAGCAGATTAGAGCAAATTAGAAAGCTTAACAACCGAACCTCTGTAACCTTTCATATAGGCAATAAATGTATCTGTGAACAAACCCTGAACTTGGTTGAACTCAAGCTACTATATCGTTTGTAGGTTTGTTGTTGTAATCTCTTGCTAAAGCAGATCTTTGTGTTACAGTTTTTATTTCAGATTTTAACAGTAAGGACTTTAGATAAAAGCTAATTGTAGAATTCACTAGTGTGTGAGCTTGTATGCTTCAGGGGTTCACAGTCTAAAAAACACAGTCTATTAGCCTCAAAAAACCAACTATAATGGTATGAACACATTCATTTTGCTGATTAATATATATTAAGAAACAAACAGACCTTTTCAAACTAGCCACTGCCCTTAGAGCACTAGAGTAGATATTTTTAACAAGCTATGTTTTATTCCACAAATTGAAAATTGCATTGCTCTCAGTGAGTTCCCAAAGAATATACTTGTTACTTGCTTATGAAGACTGCCAAGCCTAGTTTGTGGACATATTTTATACTGCATGATGCTTTGGAAGTCACTTGCTTTTATAGTATTAACCTACTAAGTGCTTGGCTGACTTATTTTTTTAATTTAACTACTTATTGACAAATCATTTTCTTCACTTTTTTCCTTTATTTTGTATGAAACGCACAAATTGCACCTGGAAATAAATTAAGAATAGTGCAGATGGTCAAGGAATAATGTTTTTTTGGCTGTGCCAGATGAGTTAATAATTTTTTTCTTTGTGTCTGTGCAGTTGTTTTTATTTCCTTCAGAGGCCTTTGATAAATGCTTAATGTCTTGACACATTAGTATCATATGCAAGTCATTTTCAGTGAAATAACAGGATTTATTTAGCTGACAACGTTTTACTGCAAGTCATATTGTCATCCTGTGTTATTTTCAGTAAGGCTATGAACTAAAGCCTACTCATCAAATCTCTGTGCCCTGCAAGATTTTTTGATGTTTTGGTGTGGTTTATGGGCAAGAGGATTATAGCATATCAATACTAATTTGAGTGTCTACTGTCTTGAAGGTTAAGCATCTCTTTTGTATTTAAGAGGGTCAGATTGAGTTATGGAGTGGTCAGGGCAGTTCTGATGATATTTACTGTAGCTCAGCACATCTGGTGGAGCCTTGGAAGATTTTTAAACTGGACTTGTTTCCGTTCAGCCTTCTAGCTGAAATGACCTGCATGCAATCTTCACCCCACTCGTCCCTGCTTGCTTTATTCTTCCTATGTCATGGCCTTTCGGTTGTGCTGCAGTATTTTTAGACAACTGGATGTCAGACTGTTTGAGGGAGCCCTCCCTTTATTGTCAAGAAAATTCCTTGAAGATTATCCTTTGAAAACCTTAAACTTCTATTTTGGAATTCTGGAATTATAAAATGTTTCATGACTGATTTTTTGCATTTCCTGAAATTATATATAATCTGTTGTAGGCATTTATTAAAACCATGTGCATAATAGTAAAATATTCATCTGAATAGACCAAATGATGGGATGGCTCCCAAGCAGTATATGTGTAAAGAAAGTGTATTTGGTGGTTCTGTAATTTATTATACATTGTCATTCTGAATTAAAATAAGGAATCAAGGTATGATATTTTGAAAAATTAATAATGAACAATTAAAAACATTAATTATGCTGAAGTGCACCCTTAAGTGGTTCTCAACTGGATTTGTTTCAGTAGCCAGATTTACATTTACAAATATGCAAAATTAGTTTCATACTCTCGGCAGACAGTCATTTATCATACAAAATTCATTAGGCCAAAAAAACATGTCAAGCATCATGTTTATGTTGCCATCTATCTAAATTAGCTAGATTCTACCAAGTAAAAGATGATTTTTGAGTTTTAGTGGATGCTTGGCCTACAATATCAACAACTAAAGATAAAGGGAAAATGTTCTCTCCCTCTTTTAAAAAATAACATATTTAAAATATAAATTACATTTACATTTGAATTTCATACCTGCACACCACCAGTTGAAAACCAAAGATCTACATATGTATACAAAACGTTTATTTTATTTTTGATCAATATAGCCTCACATCATGCCTTGAGACTCCTTTTATACACTTCTGGGACTTGAACACACATGCAACTGTCTGCTCCTTTTGTGTGTGTGTGTGTGTGTGTGTGTGTGCATATTTTGGCGTGAATGTGTGTGCATATTCAATATCTCAAAGGTCTGAAGACCATTGTTGGCGCTCTGATCCAGTCGGTGAAGAAGCTGTCAGATGTGATGATCCTCACCGTTTTCTGCCTCAGTGTCTTTGCCCTCATTGGTCTGCAGCTCTTCATGGGAAATCTGCGGCACAAGTGTGTCATCTGGCCCATCAACATCACAGAACTATACCAGGCCAATGGCACCCATGCATTCAACTGGAATGAGTACATCATGAACGAGAGTGAGCTTTTATTTAGTTGTCTCACAAATTACAAAAATAGTTAGGGATGCACAATATATTTGTTTGCTGCCATGTAACACTCATTTTTAATTAATCTTGAATAAAAACAAAGAATTAACTTCATATCATATTTAATAGCCAACTACATGTATATTTCTAATTACTTTATATTTCATATTTAATAATTAATCATTTAAAAACGTTTTTTTATTACTGCATTTTTTTATACATGTACATTATAATGTTGTGAATCCCATATTCACTTGTAACATTTAAATGATTGAGTTAAATTTTTTGTGTTTTATTTAAAATGTATACATTTTTCTATGTAAGTATAATATTGGATGATATCATAATTATCAGTTATCTGCTTATCGGTATTGGCCATGAATTGAATGGCTTGAAAAGTACAAAAAAGTCTAGTTAACATTCTGTCTCTTTTTGTCATCAGCCAATTTCTACGTCCTGCCGGACCAACTTGATGCTCTTCTATGTGGAAACAGCTCTGATTCAGGGTGAGTGTCTTCTTCTTCACATCATAATTCATAATCATTTAGAAAATATTTACTGCACATACTCTCCCAGATCTCACTGAGATTCTTCTCTGACAAACATTGTATGCTAATCCATAGACTGGTGCCAAGTCATTATTGGGTTGTGTGCTCTTTTCCCCTCTCAGTCGCTGTCCTGAAGGCTACACATGCATGAAGGCTGGTCGCAATCCAAACTATGGGTACACCAGCTTTGACAGTTTTGGCTGGGCTTTCCTGGCTCTTTTCCGCCTCATGACGCAGGACTTTTGGGAGAACTTGTACATGCTGGTAAGGGCGAGGTCTTCTTTCCTCTTTCATCACTTTCAGTCCCAATTAAATATTTTTTTTTCTCCATAATCTGAAATTTGCTACTGAGCAAATAAGTCATTTTTGTGTATGTAAATAAAATGAAAATGGCTAAATTATACTGATCCTTTGCACAATTAAATAGTTGCATTTAATTATTTGCATTTAGCATGCGAATTAAACAAACTCACTGCTTGAGGTACCCCCCTCATGGCTTTTATAATAAATACTACATTTATAAAGAACAGAAAAGGATATGTAATTACCAGTTATTTTGTCTCAATTGGTTGCAGTTTCATAAGTTTAATATGCTTCGTTAACTGTAACTTTAATGCATGCACAAAGAAGTGTTTAGGATGAGACACAATATTTATGCCGCTGCAAACAACCCTCGTTCTGCAGGATGCACACAAACACACTAAACCCTTTGGGATCAGAAACAGTAATGGACAGCAAGAAGACTTAATAGTAGAACACTAAATATAACCTGAGCCCTAGCTGAATCTGTTCTATTACATGTAGGTACAAGCATAGGCATCTAGAATCCCTATCTTTTATCTCAGCACTCCTAAAATCTGTCCCGGTTGCAGTGAAGTATCATACTATTTCATTCAAAATCCTCTTTTTACTGATTAAAACTTTTTGAAGCTTATTACATTACAAATTGCCTTTTCATTTAGTCGAGCCTTAGGTGCATAGAGGTTTTGTAGGCATAAATCAGCATTAATCGAAAAGAACACATGCATGAATGTATGTGAAGTCAAGTCACCTTTATTTATGTAGCACTTTATACAATACTGATTGTGTCAAAGCAGCTTTACATTGTCAAACAGGAAAATAGTTTGTTAATAATTCAAGAAGTCCATAAAAAAGAAGAAGAAAAATAATGATTCACTGATGTCATCATCCAGTTCAGCTCTCTTCCACTAGTGTCTGTAGCGCTTCCAATCAGTCAAGGATCCCCAACTAAGCAAGCCAAAGGCAACAGTGGCAAGTAACCAAAACTCCATCGGTGACAGAAATGGAGAAAAAACATTGGGAGAAACCAGTCTCAGTCGGGGTGGTGGTTTTCCTCTGGCCAGATCAAACCAGCACAGCATGGTTTAATTCCAGCCTGCAACACGGGATATCTATCCCAATGCAGTAATCTTGTCTGGTGCCATGTGGTCTTGTGCCATTGGTCTTCAAGGTGATAAGGTCTTCACAGGGGATCTGTCTCTGGGACTCATCTAGTTTACATGGTCTTACATGGTTTACATTGACCTAATTAATGCAGCCTAACAATCTTCTAATGGATTTGAATGATATAAATTTGACTGTGTGTTAAGTGTATGCATGGTAGAAGAGATGGGTTTTTAATCTAGATTTAACCTGACAGTGTGTGTCTTCTTCCTGCACATTTTCAAATGGCCAGAGTTTTGAGACTGCAGCGGACGTGAAGGAATATAATGCCTTTTGAGCTCGCATTACAGAGCAGTCATATGTATTGTATATTTGCAGTTTTTGCACAATTAGGTCAAATTAAAGCCACTGAGGCTTAGAAGAGTGAATTGAAATTTGCATTTTTCTGGCGAGTTCCATCTCTACCACATGTATGTCGTGAAATAGTATTGATAAAATCCCTGAAAATTCTGTCTGTGAGTGTTTAGAAATTCTTCTGTCTGTGTGTGTGGAAAACAAACTGTTTTCTATAGTGATGTGTGAATGCTCTGTAATATAAGATGCTTCTGATCTGTCCCTCATCTACAGACCCTGAGAGCAGCGGGGAAAACATACATGATTTTCTTTGTGCTGGTCATCTTTGTTGGCTCATTCTACCTTGTGAATCTGATCCTGGCTGTGGTGGCCATGGCATATGAGGAACAGAACCAGGCCACTATGGAAGAAGCGGAGCGAAAGGAGTCAGAGTTTAAGGCCATGCTGGAACAGTTGAAGAAACATCAGGAGGATATGCAGGTAAGGCAATGTTTTAATGGCGGTCATTTTAACTGTGTTATGGTTTAATGTTTGCCTGATGTAATTCGGTGGTTGCTTTACCTTTAACTTTTCACTTCTAATTGTGGAATTTATATATTTCAAATTTGATTTTGTTACTATGATCAAAACTGAATCAGAGTAATTTAGATGTATGAATGATCAATACATTTTGTGACTGCAGGCGAATGCCATGGCGACATCGGCCGGGACGGTTTCTGAGGACGTGGTGGAGGATGATGGTGATGGAGGGGGGAACTTGTCCTGCAGCTCATCTGAGATGTCTAAACTCAGCTCCAAGAGTGCCAAAGAACGGCGCAACCGCAAGAAAAAGTGGCGGCAGAAAGAGCAGGAAAAGGAGAAGGGGGACAGTGAGAAGTTAGTCAAATCTGAATCGGATGATGGAAGCAGGAGGAGCAGATTCCGTTTCCCTGACAACCGCTTAGGACGTAGGAGTTCTATAATGAACCAGGTAAAGAATTACTTCAGATTTTTATTTGTTTGTTTGTTTGTAAACAACAAATGGTCTGTGAAAGACAATTGCCATAGAAAAATATTCACACAACTGTTTTATTTATTTTAGAACTAGTAACTTCTATTATCTTACATTTTTGGATCCTTTTCACCATACTGTAATTAAAAATTATATATAGTTAATATGAATCAAATTAATGAAAATAAATACAGATATATAAATAAACTGTACCAGGAAAAACTGTAACAAGTTTGTAGTTAGTGATTAACTTAAAAATTTATAATACAAATATTTGCTTGGTCATTTTATTCTTAAAATGATTTTTTTTGTACGGTTTTATATTTCTTTCATATACTGTTTCATATTTATTTTTAAGGTCTTTTAGGTGAAGAAACAAAAAACACCCGTTTTGTGCCCCTGTTGAATTTAAGAAGTAATTGAAAAAGTTCCGACACCAAAATGTCCTACATTTGGCTGTCAAGAGCCGGGGGTGTGAAACCAAAGATGTCATCTTTTCAATCTGTCTGTCTTTCCTGCCTCCAGTCTCTGCTCAGCATCCCAGGCTCACCGTTCCCGTCAAGACGCAACAGTAAGAGCAGCATCTTCAGCCGCTGTAAAGACGGAGGCTCGGAGAACGAGTTTGCAGATGATGAGCACAGCACGGTTGAGGAGTACGACGAGAGGCGCGATTCGTTCTTAAGCCCACGTCGCAGCAGCTACACTGGATACTATGGCAAGCGCAACAGCACTGTGGATTGCAATGGAGTGGTGTCTCTCATCGGGCCGGGGCCTGCCGGACGCCTACTGCCTGAGGTGATAATAGATAAGGCAGCCACTGACGACAGCGTAAGGAAGTCTAAGAGTAGATCAGTCTAGGCATGGGTATCATCCTGAACCTTGGCTCTCTCTCTGTTTGGCTATTTTTCTCTTTCTGATGCATTTGTGAAATTGTTATTTTGACTTTACTCTAAAATTAGCTCTCTTTCAGTTGAGGACTGCTTTCAAAGCCTGTGTGATATGCTGCCCTCCTTTGAAATTAGTGAAGAAGCTGCTAACTATATATAGTCCTCAGTATTTAAAGATTTATGAAACTGGGTTTTCGTATACTACCATTCAAACGTTTGGGGTTGGAAAGATTTTTTTCATGTTTATGTTAAGTCAGTAATATTGTGAAATATTAGAATATTTGTAATAATTGTTATCTATTTTAATGTATTTGATGCAGTTTATTCATGCAATGGCGAAACAGAATTTTCAGCAGCATTCAGTGTCACATGTGCTGATTTGGTGTACTACACTAAACATTTTTTTATTATTATTATCAGCATTGAAAATGGTTAGGCTGCTAAATAACTTTATGGAAACCATGATTATTATTATTATTATTTATTATTATTTTATTTTTTTTAATTCAGGATTCTTTGATGACTATAAGATCAGTTGAACAGCATTTATTTGAAACAGAAATATTTTGTAGCATTATAAATGTTTTAAATTTTCCCTTTTGATCAATTTAATGCATCTTTGCTAAATAAAAGTATTCATTTCTTTAAAAAAAAATCTTACTGACCCCAACATTTTTAATGGTAACGTATGTCTCAGTAGTAGGCATTAGTATTCATTGCTCATTACACATTTACCCCACAAGCAATCTTTCTTAATTTTTTTTCATATCAGTTTTTCTTTGCAATTTTTGCATACGTCAACTTAATATCTTGACTTAATTAATTTGTAATTGTATTTAATTTTATATTAATGAAAATGTGAATTAACCTTGAAGTAATTCCTCTTCCACCATCCACCATCCATCATGTTTTCTCTCTCTTTTTTTTTTGTACATTTTGGGTTTTATTATTGATCAGCAAAATGTTTTGATCTGTAATTATAATGGAAGCATTGTAGTTAGCATGGTAGTCTGCTAGCTTAATGAATCCTATAGAGGTCTGGTACAGCTTCAGATCTTCAGCATGAGGTTAATGGTTCATGCTACTTATTATTTTATTCTCTTGACTTCCTTGAATGAATGCATGCTGATGCATGCTGACTGGATCTCCTAAAATCTGGAGATGCAGGGGCTCCAGATGAGAGGATGAAGGGAGCAGAGAACAATGGTAGATTTATAATATGATAAACTTCAATAAGTTAACCAATTCATAGCTTTTCCAGCATTGGATATTTTATAAAACATAAACAAAAACATAGCTAGCGGTTTCAATTTGCCAAATGAGTGAACATTTTGAAAACATATAGCATGTTAATCACATGCTTATGTTAGGAATATGTATCGCACGAATGCTAGTGAAAAATACCCATGAATCTCCACCCTACCTTCTCTTTTGTGAGAGTCCAGCATGTTTCCGCTTTAATGCATTCAAATGAAAATAACCAAGTTGGTTCACCTACCCAAGCTTTCTCTAACTAGCACTGCGATGCAGATATATCCCCCCCAGTCATGGGGTGCAATGTTGATAGTAATGTTTGACCTCACTGTTGATTTCTTGACAGCCAACCACTGATCTTGAAATAAAGAAGAAGCTCTCAGGCTCTCTAATGGTTTCCATAGAGCAGCTTAACACATCATTTGGGCGTAAGGAGCGAGCCAACAGTGTCATGAGTGCATTAACAAACACATTGGTTGAGGGTATGTCCATATTTTGTAACCTAAGGGCTGTATTTCTTAAAAAAATAATAAAATAAAAAAGGAAATCTGTTACCATTTTTACCATACTTCTAATTCTTCCCCTTTAGAATTGGAAGAGTCTCAGAGGAATTGTCCACCATGCTGGTACAAATTTGCCAACAAGTTTCTTATCTGGGACTGCGGCCCTGTTTGGATGAAGGTTAAGGAGATTGTGAACCTGATTGTGATGGACCCTTTTGTAGACTTGGCTATCACCATTTGTATTGTGCTGAATACTCTCTTCATGGCCATGGAGCATTACCCTATGACGCCGAATTTTGAGCATGTGCTGAGTGTCGGAAACCTGGTAAGAATTCTCCCTAGCCTCTCCAGAAAAACATTTCAAATTAAAATATAGCGAATTCTTTCATTGCTTGATGTAACGGTGCCCCTCCCCCACGGCTTATATTTTTGTAGTCTCTGCAGGGATGTTGTTGGAACAACTCAAAGCCATTTTTATGCCTGGCGTAGAGACAGTGCTAAGCTACAGGCTGAGTGTGGTGGTAGAGAGCCAGCATAAATATTTCATGTAGCCTTATCGATGAGCCGCTCTAAAATGGTGGCGTTTTCACAGTTCGAGGATGTTGATGTTTAATGCTTGTAAAATTATAAACATTCCAGAGAAGAACAGATTTTCTTTCCCACTTATGAACCAAATTGCTTTTTATATTATGTTGCCAAGTGATACAGAGGCCATTAGGAGTCATAAATCCACTCTGTCAGTGCAGTGTCATACACCAACCACAAATCATGATTTGCTAAGTCACATGACCTGCCTTATGGAGTTAATCATGTGCGTGCAATAGTGAGGCCTCTCAATAAAATTTCAGCTTTGCTGACATGGTAATGTGATAATGCAAGTATTCCAACTTCATTACACCTGTGAGTGCTCTGTTGTCATGGTAGCGGGGGTGTACTGGGACAGAGCAGGTCGTGGTGGTGCAGCTGGCAGCGTGACTCACGTTTGCTGGCTCTGCAGACACGCGGCAGACCTCCTGGAGTCAAGGCCACCTTGTACCCTCCCCCCCAGTTCACCCACCTGCAGGGTGATTCAGCTGTGACAGCAGGATGATCCGTTTAACACTTTGAACGTCACAGAGTCTTGTGGCTGTGTTGTATATAAAATGCAAGTCATAACTGCACTGCTTATGTGTCTTTTGTCAGTTGGTTGATATCGGATTGCTTTTATAAATTAGTCAGGCTTGTTAAATTGAGATTTTTTTTTTTGAACAAAGCACACAATAAAGCAACATTACATAGTAGCTTATACAAAGGATAGAACCAATTACATATATCTACACGTACAAAGGAAAAATAAATTATAACATATATTTTTCTTGTAATGTTATGAAAAAAAAAAAAGTCTGTCTCAAAGTGGTATGTTTGTCGCGAGTCTGTGTAACTTCTATTTCCTTTCTTCCAGGTGTTTACTGGTATCTTCACTGCCGAAATGTTTGCCAAACTGGTTGCAATGGACCCATACTACTATTTCCAGGAAGGCTGGAATATTTTTGATGGCTTTATCGTGAGCTTGAGTTTAATGGAGTTGGGCTTGGCCGATGTAGAAGGTCTTTCTGTGCTGAGATCATTCCGATTGGTAAACTTTTTATTGCTTTAGATCTTTGATGTGTGTGCATGTGCTATTGAATTGTTTAAGATATTATGTGAATCAGGGAACCAATTCAGTGGTTAAAGTTGCCATGAAATGGAAAATCACCCTGTTTTTACAATTGCGCCCTATTGTGAAAGATTCATCAGTGCATATGTTTTATTCATATGTATGTTTTTTTCAATTAACAACTGATCCCTGCCCTACAATTTTGTTTTTGAATAAGCCATTTCACTCGAATGTACAGAGTAAAATCACAATTCAAAGTAAAATATTTTGCTTCTTCCATTACATTGCAACTTTAATACTTATTTAAACAAATTTTGAATGCCATGCTCTTTGTGTTGTCAACCGCACTGTATGTCTGCATATACAGTATGTCATTGTATGTTCCATTATTTTGTCATCATTTGATTAATTTCACGCTTTCAAAGAATAATGTTGAATGTTCATGGTAGAGAATGTTCATGTTTTAATTCTATTTGTGCTTCCTTTTAACAGCTGAGAGTTTTTAAACTGGCTAAGTCATGGCCCACCCTAAACATGTTGATAAAGATCATCGGTAACTCAGTGGGAGCTTTAGGGAACCTGACCCTGGTGTTAGCCATCATCGTCTTCATCTTCGCTGTGGTGGGCATGCAGTTGTTTGGGAAGAGCTACAAGGACTGTGTGTGCAAGATCAATGCTGATTGTGTGCTGCCCCGCTGGCACATGAATGACTTCTTTCACTCATTCTTAATCGTGTTCCGGGTGTTATGTGGAGAGTGGATTGAGACCATGTGGGACTGTATGGAGGTGGCTGGACAGGGAATGTGTCTGATCGTCTTCATGATGGTCATGGTCATAGGGAACTTGGTGGTAAGTGTCCTTTAGATGCAGAAAATGTCATGAAATCTGAACCGAGTTGTACTCAAATTGTGATAAATTGACAAGATTTGTATACAAACCATTTTATATACACTGAACAAAATTATAATTGCAACACTTTTGTTTTTGCCCCCATTTTTCATGAGCTGAACTCAAATATCTAAGACTTTTTCTATGTACACAAAAGGCCGATTTTTCTCAGATATTGTTCACACATCTGTCTAAATTTGTGTTAGTGAGCACTTCTCCTTTGTCGAGATAATCGTCACAGGTGTGGCATATCAAGATGCTGATTAGACAGCATGATTATTGCACAGGTGTGCCTTAGGCTGGCCAAAATAAAAGGCCATTCTAAAATGTGCAGCTTTACTGTATTGGGGGGGTCTGGGGGGTCCGAAAACCAGTCAGTATCTGGTGAGACCTACATTATAAATCAAATCAAAACATTTTAAAGAAATATATATACATTTCAATATATTAAAAGGATAGTTAACCCAGAGAAGTCACCCAAAATGTTTTGATTAATTACTAACCTTCATGTTGTATCAAACCCCATTAGACACAATAATCTCTATTGAAACCTTAGAGGTTTCTATCCCTCTAGTAAAAGTCCAGGTAACCAAAACTTAAAAGATCCAAAAAGGTTTTAAAGCTGGGTTATATTAATCCATATGAATGAAGTCATGTTAAAGGGATAGTTCACCCAAAAATGAAAATTTTATATTTATCTGCTTACCCCAGGACATCCAAGATGTAGGTGATTTTGTTTCTTCAGTAGAACACAAACAATGATTTTGAACTCAAACAACTGCAGTCTGTCAGTCTTATAATGGATGTGAATGGGAATCAAGGCTTAAAAAAAAAGAAAAAAAAAACATACAAAACCAAATGAAACCCCTCAACTCCTGAACTACATGAACTAAAATAAACTTCTTAATTTGAGGTCTTTTGGGTTTGGTAACACATGAAGGTGAATAAGTGATGACTTTATCATTATTTTTATTATTCCTATGTAAATGATTCATTAAAAGTCTCCAAAGGCAGCTGATTAGGTTTTGAACTGATTTTAATTGAGTTTATATTACTTTTCTCTCGCACTGATCAGGTCTTGAATCTGTTCCTTGCCTTGCTGCTGAGCTCATTCAGTGCAGACAACTTGGCAGCTTCTGATGATGATGGTGAGATGAACAACCTGCAGATTTCAGTCATTCGCATTAAGAAGGGAATTGCCTGGGTAAAAGTCAAAGTTCGAGAGCTGGTCAACATCATCCTCAGGAGGAAGGTCACAGATGAGGCCAAGCCGCTAGATGACATGTACGACCAGAAGCTGAACTGTATTGCCAATCACACAGGCGTGGACATCAGTCGTGACCTGGACTATCAGAAAAATGGCAATGGAACCACCAGTGGTATTGGAAGTAGTGTGGGCAAGTACATGATTGATGATGACCACATGTCCTTCATCCACAACCCCAACTTGACCATTTGCGTGCCCATCGCCGTGGGCGAGTCAGACTTTGAAAATCTCAACACAGAAGATTTCAGCAGCGAGTCTGAAGCTGAGGGCAGCAAAGAAGTGAGTATGCAAAAGAGCTGATGTTGTGTGATGCTTTTAGGCTTTGACCTAGTTGCTCGTGGGTGAAATGTAATTCCCTGTGGTTATTGATTTGGCCTTAGGAGTAAATACTCAGTGATTTTAAACTGAGGTATTTGCACATTTTTGACCATTGATATATGTGAAGTTAACTGCAGTATATTGTTTCAAAATGAAGTTCAGACGTTTGTAGGCCATTTAGAGCGCTGTTTTGTGAAAAATGAATACAGATGCTTGTCATTTAATTTTTACAGCTACAGTGTGTCATAGCAAAGCAAAACAGAATTGCAAAAATAGTGATGAGGTTCAGACTGGTTTACGAACAGCTTTTCTTGTCTGCCATTGGTCTGGCAAACACATAGTCTAGTGACTCCAGTCCCAAACTCATGCTATTTATTGGTTATTGTTTGAGCATCCTGAGTTTGTGGTTAATAGTGCAGTCACAATTTTTGGATTCAACATTGTTTTTGCTTTGCTATAAAAAAAAATAATATCAAGGAATGACTCTTGTGACCTCTACCCTTCTGAATTAGTTGGATGACATCAGCTCTTCAGAAGGCAGCACCATAGATATTAAACCAGAAGTAGAGGAAGCAGTGGTGGTGGAGGCAGTAGAGGAATATGTTGACCCTGAAGCTTGCTGGACTGAAGGTGAAATGGCTTATAATTTCTTTTTCTTTGCAGATTATATATTTTTTTTTATATAGAAACTGTAATGGATTGTGAGAACGGAAGTATAATGTGTACCATTTTGCAGGTTGTATTGCCCGCTACAAGTGTTGTGATGTGCCCATCACGGAGGGCTGGGGTAAGAACTGGTGGTTCCTACGGAAAACCTGCTATCTCATTGTGGAGCACAACTGGTTTGAAACCCTCATCATCTTTATGATCCTCCTCAGTAGTGGAGCATTGGTGAGAATGTACACAAACACATATTTCTTCTAGGGATGTACACAAGTACTGGGTTCTATATTTAACTATTTGAGCAGGAGAAAGCTACTTAAATATTGCATATTGATTTACTGTAGCTTACTGTATATACCGAACCATGACCCTAAAACCGTGAAACGAACTGAACTGTGAGCAATCTGAACTGTTACATCAGGGCCTAAAATTAACTCTCGCCAAGCATCAAATGCGAGTAAACTGTGTCACTCGCCAGATGACCAGTAACATTATACCTTCATCAGGGATGTGATTTTTCCATATAAATATGGATTGCCGTATTTTACAACCTCCGTGTTACCATTTTTACAATATAAGATATATATTTTAATGTGCTAAAATACATATTTTTAATTATGAGACTGGGGGTGTGAATTGTGTTAAATAAATAAATGAATAAACACATAAATAGTACAGTGGTGGCAACTTATTTTCATTATGTTTTGAATTCTGCCTGACCATTGCATTAATGTTCATGTGAGGTATATATAACGTGAGTTTGCGTTTCCACTGTCGAGCTAAAAGCGGGTGTGCTAGTGCGTGCCAGGGCCAGTCGTGTTTCCACTGTCACTTCCAGGGCTTGATCGTGCCTCATCGGGGCTTCCTCGGGGCCAACAGTCAGGGTTTTTTTGCCCGACTAAAACCTTGGGCCAAAGCGGGCCAGCTGGGGCTAGAGGAGGGGTTATGAACAAAGGCAGAGTTTCTCCGCATCTAGAGAGCGTCATCGCTGTGGATCATTTCAGAAAACTAACAGCTATAACACCAGCATTAAAAACTTTAAATAAGGTGATCTCAAAACTCACTTTCAGTCAGCAGCATGTGTTTGAAATAACTTGATCCAATGTGGATTTTAATCACCATAAAAGGCAGAAATATTTATAAGCGATGTAAAATACTGTGCACACTAGGCATTAACATTACCACAGTAAACATTGTGACCGTTTAAAGAAATCAGACATCAGCTTCTTATTCTCTATCACAATCATGTATTTATTTAGTAACTTATACGAGAGTTTAGCTCCACGTAGCCTATCATAAAAATATAATAATGTTTTTTTGTTCTGGAGCTTTTATAAAAATAGAGATAATATCATTCATTCTAAATATGACTGCTACTGCGGCTACAAATAAACAGAAACAGACTCGACTGAATAAGCAGGCTATTTTCATAAACGTTAAAAAATAAATAAATAAAATAGAAATAAATGTATTTTTGTGTGATTAATTTTGAGTCCTGATAAATTAATTCATTATGATCAATGTATCACTTATTCTATAATAAAACATTGATGCTTTTGAATTTGAATATTTAACAAAGCATGCAAACAAACGGCCGCTTTTATCATGTTCGTTTTGTGACCGCGCTAGTTCCAGTGACTTATTTCTTAGTTTTTTGATAACTTCTCTTTGTCGGTGAAATGATGAGGTTTCGTGACGTTGTTCCCAAGAGGCGTGTAAAGGGCAGGTTTTAGTGAAGCACACCGGAGCTTCAGGCCCTGACTGTGGAAACCCTGCACTATTCTGGCCTCGGTGCTACTGGCCCGAGGCTATTAGCCCCGCCCCGCCCGTTTTAAGCCCTGGCTCGCACTGGCCCGACAGTGGAAATGCGGCTATTGTCTCATTGTAGAGACCTGGCGCCAGAGCTGCACTGCTGGGTGATGTGATTAATGGACTGGACTATTCATCCAATTGGATCTATTTCTGTCACTGGAAATGTGTCTGTGTTTAGCACTGCTAATGTTTCCAAAAAAGGAATGTAATAGAATCAGGGATCTTACCTTATACAATTGCTTTTTGAAAGCTGACTCTGTTTGTAACTTAATTATTGCACCAAAGGTAGCTTTCTGTTCGGTTGTTTTCACAGATATTGTTGTGCAATGATATTACTACTAATAATTCCACTATTATTATTATTAATCAGTTTTTATATTATTATTTTTATAATTAACTTTTAAACTGAAATATCACAGCATACTCTTCTTTAGTTTTTTAATTGAAATCAAATCCACTGAAAGGTATTGTCAGCAGCGGATAGTACTTGTTGTGTTGATGCAACCATATGTAATCTGCTGCAGGCTTTTGAGGATGTGTACATTGAACAGAGAAAGACAATCCGTATCATTCTGGAGTATGCTGACAAGGTTTTTACCTACATCTTCATATTGGAGATGTTATTGAAGTGGGTGGCCTACGGTTTTGTCAAGTACTTCACCAACGCCTGGTGCTGGCTGGACTTCTTCATTGTCGACGTAAGTCTACTAATTCATTTGTGCTATGTTTGTTGTCAGTTTTTATAAATGCCCTTGACGTACACATTTTGTTAATGGGTTCCATCCTGCCAAAAGCAATATCTGACTAGTGTTAAATGGTATCAAAACCTGAATCAGAACATATTTCCTTTTGAATATGAAGCTTTGTGGAGCAAGATTTTGGGCCAGTGAGGCATCATTGCCTTTGTTTCCTGCTAGTAGAGGTAAATGAAGACTGTGATTGATGAGCTGTATGGTTCTCATATCAGTCAATAGATTTAAACACGTCTGTAAAATTCTAAGATAATTGTAATTCAAGCGTTTTCGCACAGGAGAGCAGTTGAATTATCCTGGACTAGGACAAAAACAGTAGAAGTGTCAGTAGCCAGACCAGAACAATACATTTTCTGATGCACGACATTGCAACAGAAACTCCCGCCTTTCAGTTAAAAGATCCAACTGCCTTTTTGGTAGTTTTAGATTAATCTAGAACAAACATGAAGTGAACCAGGCTGAAAATACTTGATTTGCTTAACATGATTTCAGCTAACAAAGCTACATTTATAAAACAAAATTGTCAGATTTTATTTGCTGATTCAAAAAGTCTTGACAAACAGCTTTGGATATTTGTCTTTTCCCATTCAAGTAGATAGGAGCCGTATATCTTTTATCTATATAGAAATTAGCTGCAAATAGGCATTACCAAGACGGCCGTCGAGTAGTCTTGCGTAGCCAGACTGGAATCCATTGGATTTCATTGGCTAAGGCCCGCCCTTGAGGCCGTTTGACCGACATGTCAAACAACCAATCACAGGTGGTTTTATTCAGCATCACCTTTCAGGGTGTGGAAATGTCAGCACATTAACAGACTGGTGTGTAAAACTCACGGACATACTTTAAACACTGTATGCCATGAACTCTAATATTTCACATACCTGTGAAACTCCAGTGTTTAGTTGACCCTCATAAGCATTGTAAACACTACGACTTTCTTCTTTCGTGAGAGGGTTTGGTGGCACGGCATCTTTGTTTCTATATGTAACGTTAAAGAAATCCTGTAGAATTCAACCAATCTGACGACGACGTCGACGTCTTTCCACTTTTGTGTCCCATATGCATCAGAAGTTTAGCCAGCGGTCTGTGGGCGTAATGACTTAAAAATAGCTGAAAACCGGTGAATTCGTTTCTTTGAGCTGTCAGTTAAAAAGGAAAATGTTGTAGAAGAGGAGAAGAAAAGACAAATATCTGCCCACCATTCTGTTTCTATGCAGATGTTTCAGGGCAATAAACAGGATGGATCCCTTTGCAACAAGATGTGAATGTTTGGGCAGAGAAGAGTCAAATATGATCTTTCAAATGAAGAGTAAAGCTGTGTGTTGGTATGCAGGGGTGAAGCTTGAAGGAAACATGTTATGCTTATCTTAAATATAAATGCTTATTTAATATATTAATTGTGTCTAAATCGTGTTTTTTTTTTTTTTATATAAGATTACATCATCTCAAGATCTATCACCCGTGCATAGCCTTGCAAAATGTTAGATTTCTGTGTGACCCTGAGATGCTTGAATATCTGCTATCAAGAATAATGATAAACGATAAATCACCAGCACTGTGCAAATAATTGTACTTTTCTTGTCTTTCCCCTTTGTTTGTGATTAATAGTGAGTTCATTTAGCAAAATGACAAAGGCCATATTCTCCATTATATGGTTTAAGTGTTGGAATGGAGACAACTAGTCAGTCTATCAATAACAATGATTATTGATCTAAGATATTCAAGCACATCTCATTCTAAATGAACCTTGTTTCTAATTCTCGTACATGTGTATGATGTCTACAATTACATGTTGATGATATCAACAATATGATATGTGTGGCCTCTGACTGGTATCATTTTCTGCCCTGCCCTTAATGTGGGAGACTCACCAAGTGTAACATGCATTTTAGAGTCCATTAATAGTTATGAGTGCAATCAGTTATTCCATAAACACAGAATATTATATATTCTATAACAAACGACTGATGCCAATTTTAGTTTAGTTTTAAATTATGAACCAAATTATTTGATGAAAATATGTTAAGTTGTTGATGTATCTAAAATGCTCACACTTGGACTCCAAACTAAGGGATTCGGAGGAATGTCATGTGGATGTGCTTTTCTCATGATATGTGGAGGACATTACAATTGCAGTGACCATGTCACGATACGAATTGATTGTGTGTTCTGACCTCCTTCCTGAAGTAACCACCTTTTAACAGAACTTGAACACCCAATACTGTTTAATGAGCCACTGTGGGATATTTTTAGATTCATCTATTTGATGTTCTTCAATGTTATACTATATTTCCTTAAATGTGATCAAAAGTTTTACCAACGGTGTATACAAAATTTGTACAAACCCTTCCAAAAGTTTCCTAATGTAAATATATTAAAACGTAATTTTTGATTAGTAATATGTATTGCTAAGAACTGATTTGGACAACTTCAAAGGCAATTTTCTCAATATTTAGATTTTTTTTGCATCCTCAGATTGCAGATTTTCAAATAGTTGTATCTCAGCCAAATATTGTCCTATCCTAACAAACCATACATCAATTAAAAGCTTATTTATTCAGATTCCAGATGATGTATAATATATATAATAAAAAAAAAAACCTTCTGGTTTTGTGGTCCAGGGTCACATATAACAAGAAATATATACATAATGACAATGGAATCAAAGGCCGATTCCTCATTTAGAGCTGATGCTGTATTCCATTCCAACTCAGAAACTCTGTGTCTTACTGCTTGCAAAAGTTAAAAAGAACTTGACTTTACTACTGGACTTCCACCTTGGAATCTTATGCAGAAACTTGCTGAGATGCTGGGGTATAACATCATGCAATTAATTATTAATTAATTATTATTAATAACCATTCAAATGTCTGGTGTCAGATTTTTTTTAATATGCCCTTGAAATTTAAAAGTGTCTGTCAGTAAATACATTTGTAATGTTATAAAAGATTTATATTTAAAATAAATTCTGTTCTTTTGAATTTTCTATTGACCAGAAAATACTGAAAAAAAATGTCAATAGTGATGATGAGAAATTTTTATTGAGCACCAAATCAGCATGTTGAAATTGAAATTTACATTTTAATAATATTTCACAATATTACTGTTTGACTGTATTTTTGATCAAATAAATGTAGCCTAGGTGAGTATAAGACACTTCTTTCGAAATATTGAATAAAGCCCCCAAACATTTGAATAGTTGTGTACAAGGAGATGTACACAATTTGATACTGTACATATAAAAATTTTAGGAAATTAAATGTGTAAATAAAGTCACATTTCTTACATGATGGTAAAATTTGTTTGCAGATAGTACAAAACATGGTAAATAATGAACATTTATGAATTATCTAATGATAATTTAACATGCACAGTATCATTGTTTATCCTCCACAATTTGGTTAATATTTGGTTAAATCCATAGATTTCCTGTGGATCAAATGATGGAGCATGACATGAGCAACACCATCCGTACGTTACATTTACATGGAATGCATTAACTGATAAAATGTCTTTCTTGAATGCAAGTTGCTTTTGAAAAATGCATCTAACAAATGCATACATGTATCTTTCATATGTCTTATTAATACATCATCTCATTGCCAGGCAATGGAATGATTTTTGTTCAGAGATTAAGATATCATGCAGGAATATTCCACATCTGCCTTTGAATGGAATGCAGCATAGCACATAATCTGACCAGTAGCTGACTGAGGAGTCATCCCACAGCTTAAAAAAAAAAAAAATCTAATTTGTGAGGGTACTCTGACCACAGTCCATTCCCACCCTTCGTCCATCAACCCCTACTCCTCAGTCCTAATCAAGGCTGATGGGAGCTATAGTCCTTCATAACTATTCCCTGGGGTGCTGGACTAACACTTGTGCTAGTTGGGAAGAACTCCATATCCCAAGATGGATGAAAAGTTCATTCCTCCCTCCCCCACTCACACCTGCTCTTCCCTTCTGTGAGGTAGTGCTGAGATTTGTTGATGTTGAGGACATGCAGCAGATGGTGAGTTGTCCTCCTGACTAGTCTGTACTCTGTTCCTCCACTGTTCTTTGCTTTTGCTTTTATGGGTGTGATGCTCAGAGGACTTTCACAAAGGACCGACATCATATCTAGTATGTTTGTGTTCTCATGTACTTTATGTTTATATACTGTATATGTTCCATAAGTTCCTATGGTCTGTCATACTATATCTGTGTCATTAGCCATACAGCTTATTATTTGACTATGCTCATATTTCGAATTTTATATATATATATATATATATATATATATATATATATATATATATATATATATATATATACATATTTATATACATATTTATATATGTATAAAGGGATTGTGTAAGTTATGATCCATTCCCAAATTTTTATAAAATAATATTTTATATATGACTAAATATGGTTATTATGTTGTTATCTTAAATTTATTTGGGGAAAATCACATAATAACCAAATTATCCAAATAATGATATGAGTGAAAAAACATCAGCCATTTTTGATTATTTTGAAACTATTCAATTTCAGTTGACTTTTTTATTTTATTTTCTGTATCCATTTGGTCACAGCCACACATCTCATTGACCTTGCCTTGCAGAGCGAGAATGCTGGCAGATGAAGAAAGCTTACACTGCGGGGCCATCTCAGCCGGCTCAGGGGGCCCCGGGGCCCTCCATAAAGGGGCGCTTGTGGGTTCCGACTGAGGCTAAAGGTGACAATTACCCCAAAGATCACATGATCTGTAAATGAAGGAGAAAGCTTTATTACACAGTATCTTCTAAGAAGTACTCATGTTGTGAAGAGTTACAGAATTTGTATAAAACTCTCATGAAATCTATTTTGAGGAAAAAAATGGCAGGTTTTTTTTTGTTGCTTTTTTTAATATGTGAAACAAAAATGCAGTTCATTTTAATTGATGGCACCAAATCAATAAAATTTTTCAGGAGAATTCAAGAGTGGATTTTTCTGTGCAGAGATTGTGGGTCATACCTTTTGAAGACCGCCACTAATTCTTGACTTGTGGTTCCTAAGATGTCAGCTAGCATAGATTCTTCAGCAAAGCAATATAATAGCCATTCAGAATAAAGCTTTCACCTTTAATAGAATCCCCTCTGTAAATTGGTTAGCTTTCGGTGTTGTGGACTTTGCTGTGTTTTTACCAAGTCTCTGTCAGTGGTTGGTTTGAGGTGTGCAGGTCTGTTTGTATACCTTTTCATAGGGGTGCTCAAGCCCGGTGTTCCAATGCCACTGCCTGTTTATTGGCACTTTTGTTTCTGGACTATTTTTTGATGATCTTGTTTGCACCAATCCTTTGCATCGAGACCTTTGACGCATACAATATAATCAATACGGTTCTCTAGAGAGCCATTAAGACGTTTCTGACCTTTCTGCCCTTTTCACTTTATCCTTCCAGATAGCATGGAGGGTGTTTACTTTTCCACAATGGATGGCATTTTGAGTAACCAGGGCTTGGGTTCCCACATAGTGATTTTTGTCCTTTCGGTGCTGTCTAATGTCCATTTACTATCTGCGAGCCCCTGATCTCCCCCTCCGCTGTCACATTACTGTGTCAATGTGATGCTCTTTAAACTGTAAAATCAATGTAATTTGCAATTTGGCATACATGTTTACCTGTATTCTTTCTCACAGGTTCCATTAGTTTGTCTGTCTTAAATTAAATGGGATTTAATGCCTCAGCCAAGAGCAGCATGGAGAGCCAATTTTAGAAGGGCAAGGGTAAGGTTCTTGCAGTATGTTGGGATGTTTTTTTTTTTGATGCATCTGCAGGGGTCACCTCTGTCTTCTCAACCCCCCCCTCCCCCCCACATCCCCAAGGCCCCCTAACGTGCTTCATCAGTCGTGCGTTTTGTCTTTTGTTAGAGTATTATGCTTCACTTTCTCTGTCTCTTTCTTTCAACCAAAAGTTTCTCCACAGGTGTAAGGAAACTCAAAAGGGTTGGTGACCTCCTAAAACTAACAGAGCACAAAATCCTGGGTTTATCATCTGCCTCTAAACCCCTGCCTGTACCTATAACCAATACTAAACATGAGTCTTTTTCTCTCTCTCTCTCTCTCCTTCTTGGGGATATATACATGTATAAATGCAGTGTTATATATGTATATACCCATCCAAACTGTTGTGTATGTGTGTAAACCAACGTTCCAGCAGCTCTAGAGGCCATCACTTTCCTCAAGAGCTTTCTCCCGTCTAACAGTATGGATCCTTTTTTGCTTCTCTGTTTCTGTGTAGGTGTCTATAATCAGCCTTATAGCTAATGCGCTGGGCTACTCCGAACTAGGGCCCATTAAATCACTCAGGACACTAAGGGCCCTGAGACCCCTCAGAGCATTGTCACGTTTTGAAGGGATGAGGGTAAGATACAAAGCTATAGAGCTGATCTCTCTGCATGCCCATTCAGCAGTTACAGCATGCTAGAACTGATCGAAAAATAAAACGAACAACAAGGACCACCGAAACCATACCGGGCGATTTTTTTTATTTTTTATTAAAGACAGCCAACAATGAAAAGGACTCACTCTTTTCATGTACACCTCTTCTGTACCCCATTAATGATCCAGTTATGATGCAGCTGTAATAACTGTGGCAAACAGGATGTGAAACGCATCTACGTTCCCTGATTTAACTGAAATCGGGTGTATGATTGACTTCTAGTTAAGTAATTGTCAGATGTATCAAAGCTGCCTCATTACAAATAATATTTCAAATTGGCCCTGGAGGAAACAATAGCATGATTAATTATTTACAAAACCAAATGCAACACCATTCGATTCCCTTCTCATTTCACACAGCATTTGATCTGCAATTGGCTGTTCATTTGGCCTGACTCAACTTCTGCTTTTAATGAAGAGTCCCCTTCCTGCCATTTCCCCTCTGTTACACTGACCCTGGCTCTCAGAGAACAACCAGCAGCACAGAACACTTTACCACTGAGGTCCCCACTTCACCAGTACTACAGAATACTAGATATTCTCTTACCCTGATGACTCAGAGCACATTTAATATAATTGACCCTTTGCTAAGCTCCACCCCCTTGGTTACTGTTAATCATTCACTGCGAGTGTTTTTAAAATGTAAAAAGTATCTTTTATCTATCAGCTATCTAAAGAAATTAAATTAGGCAATTAAGACTTTGAATCAAAGAAAGAGTTCAAATAAATGTAGGTAAATATGTTTGCACCTATAGCAATGTAAACTATTTGGTTACTGTGTTTTCTACTACTATGAATCAGTATGTAAATGAATTCAAATGAATAATAATCACTTTAAATGACCTTGTGACAAATTAAGATGTCCAAATTAAAGTTGAATATGTTCATTTGAGGAATAACACATCTTAAGATAATATCATATGTTAATACTAATATGAGATATAATTATTTGTATTTTTAAAGAAATCCATATTTTTATTCAAGGATTGATCAGATTGATCAAAAGCGACTGTAAAGATGTTATAAAAATTTCTGTTCTTTGCAGAATTTTTAGTTACAGTTTTTAGTTACATTGTTTTTAACATTGAAATTAATAAGAAATATTGTAAGAATATTTCACAATATTACTGTTTGTGCTTTATTTGATCTAGATAAATGCAGCCTTGGTGTGAATAAGAGACTTCTCTCAAAAACATGAAAACATTTCTCAACCCCAAACTTTTGAACAGTTGTATAATTTCTTTCAAATTTCATTTTGAAATATCAAAACGTGCATATATCTGCCATTGACTTTAATCACAAAAGAGCCAAAGCTTAATATCATGTTGCAATAATTGCTAAGGTATAATTGACCAGTGACATTTTAAGACGTTTTAAGACTTAGCAAAGAGTCAATTAGTCAAGGTGAAAGAAATGGTTGTAAGTGACATTTAACATCTTATTTTAAACAAGTTATAGTTTCATTGTTAACAACAAACGCCTGTCAGTGCTGTATGTTTGAACACATGTAGGTCATCCTAAATTTGACAAAGATAGGTACTTTACACCTTTGATGGTTGTGAACAGTTGCACCTGGTTGTTGTCACTTTCAGTTCTCTGGACTGGTTTCCCTGAGCTTCTGTATCCTCTCAACCCCCCCTCACCTCCTCCCTGCCCCTCATCTGCAGCACCGTGCAGCGTCCTCCCAGCCTCCCTCCCTCCATTTCACACTGTTCACTTCAGCCCATTTGGCCCCATGCTGCCAAGCCCAGAGCAGCGTTGAGGAACCAAGCCACCGGAGGCTCACCTCACCCCTCTCTGCTTGTCTAGGATCTGCACATGGGACTGTTAAAAAGAGAAACCCTGAGTGTGAGAGGGAGATATTTGCTAAGTTTCTGTATCTCTCTGTATTTTCCAGCTGGTTTCCAGTTGAAGCTTTAGCAATGTGGAGTGGATGGCTTCTTTTAGATTTATTGGTCTGGACATTTATAATAGTTACTAGTCTGTGGTTTGCAAATTGTCAACACAGAAGCTTAGGAAATGTGCAAGACCGTGGAAGTGAGAAGTTTGTGTAGATTTTACATCCAAACAGAGTGAAGCGTAAAGGAATCAGAGAAAAGAAATCTGTGATCTCACACTGCTGTTATGACTAAAGGTATGCCTGGACCCAAAAATGACAGATTAAGGTTTCTCAGTTATCGAATTTAATGCTGTATTTGATGGTATTTTTGCCCTTATGGACTGTATACATCTTCTAACAGGGCTCCAGACTTCAACTAAAATGGTTGAAAATGTAATTTCAAAAAACAAAACAAAAAAACATGACCACTAATTTTAAATCTAGTCACCATTGGCAATAGTCGGGGCACCATTGCATCCATATGCAGTTTTGTTAGTTAATCTTGTTAGAGCATGGGCAAAGAATATAGTGGCAGCCATGTCTGTTCTGCTTTGAAAATCTGATTTGTGAACTGGTTCTTTTTAATGAGTTTAAAAATTATTTCCAGAAATGGATGTGCTTGTGAGTTAGTTGTTTAAATAAGACTTTCTCAGGCAGTGAGTGAATTGTTCTGGCAAAGAGATCCCTTGCTGAAACACAAATAGAATTTCAATCTGACTGTAAATGAACCAGGACATGTTATTATATTAATTAAACAATTTAAATGTATCATTTATTTGTATTTATTTATTTATCAGTCAAAGTCACTTGGCTCCTAAATAGTAGTGAGTAGCTAGTTATTTTTATTTTAATCTGGAGCCCTGTTATACTATTTTATGGAATTTTATTTTATAGTATTTAGTCATTATTTCGTTGTCTTCTGTCTGTTTTGTATTTCTTAAAACATTTAGCATTGTACTTAAGTTAGACTGTCATTTTTGGGTAATTCAAAATTGTGTTTTCCTAGATTTGTTCTGTTTGTGTACCTGTTATTGGATTCATGAGGGTGTGTGAAATCAATTTTATGTGACCTGTAGAAACATATAAGTCAAAGTACAGAGAGAACGATGAGTTCTTACCCTAGTGAATAATTGATTTCAATGATCATCAACTGATATGCTGTTAAGATTTAAATTAGAGTTAAAAATGAATAAATGACTTGATAAGGAGATGCAACAGGTGGAGAGATAAAACCAGCTTAGACTATGTCTGCAATTTATTTTTTATTCTGGCCGATTCTCTGACCAGATACAACACACCCAGTATAGTAATTAATTATGTGTTTTTGATAAACTAGAGTTTGATTTACCTAATTCAATTTTTAGCCTAGTTTTTCTATACCACAAATCCTTTATTGAACACCAGCCGGCTTTAAACAGTGGAAATCTCTCCACTGCTGCCTCTTCTGTCCATTTATTTATTGATTTAACGGTTCTTGAGATTGCACAAAGATGTCATGTAACACGCATGTCTTGTTCAATTGCCAATGCACATTATGCACTTTTGAAAGCCATTTTCCCTCACTTTGATATCTGTGTTGATTCTCACAAAAATATTTTATGTCTATGTGACATTTGAACATGTAGTCTTTATTGAAAGATGGACAGTGATTCTCTTGACAAGTGCTTTTTCTTGGGGGGGTCTTTCAATCTTCCGCTCTCCAAATTCTTACTTATTCTGTCATTATTACTTGTCCTGTATTTTTCGGTATTTCTCTTTTTGAGTATGTAAATCAGCACTCAAAAACATCCGTTAAAGTCAGCCCGGTCCCCTGCACTTGCTGAGAGAATCCTGCCGTCCTCTGTGCTTCTCTGTGTGTTCAAGGGGGGAATATGGCTCCACTTTTCAGTATGTGAGAGATCTGCATGCTCAGCTGCCTGCCTGAGAGCTGCGGCTCGGCTGCCTAACACAGTTAGCGAGCGTCTCCTGACACGCTCTGCTCATCGCTAATAACTGATGGGCAATGTCCTGAACTGGGACAGTGGGGGAGGGGAGGGATGTGGAGGCAAATGGGTTGTGGGGAGGATGGGTTCATGTATTAAAAAAAAAAGGTTTTAAGTTAATCAAGCTTGCCAAGGCAATGTTAAATTAGTTGGGTGGTGCATTGTAGTTTTAAGGATGCAACTGCTTTGGGGATGTAGAAGTCGTTGTGTGAGTCTGTGGCATATTTGTATGGTAGGGGTTGCATTCGTTTTTATTAATATGCTCCTTAGTCAGAGAGTTACTATTTATGACTGTAGTCCTGGAAGACCCCAGCAATGTGCAATTGACAAGTAGGAATTTTGAGACTTTTCTCAATTCGCAGTATTCATAAAACACTAGGCAAGTGACCTGCAGTTTTTCACAGATATTCGGAATTGTGCATCTGATAGACACTTTACTGCTCAACACCTCATACATGTAGGTCACGTATAAAAAATCTGTGCAAGAGTGCAAACATGGTGCATGCAGTATGTCTTGTATGCATTGTATTCAATTTTCATACTACATGCCTGCATCCTTAACGTCTGTTAATACAGTACGTTCTATATTTTCTTCATCAAAAGCAGTATGTAATTTCGGATTTTTGCATCTACCCACATTATGCAGTGTTGGGATTATCCAGGACAAGAATAAAGAAGCACCTATTTAGGAAACTCTTTTCTTTCTTCTTGAAACTAGTATAGGCAAGGAATAGTATTTACAATGTAGAAGTCACAGGCCACCCAAGGGGGGATGGGGGGGATGTTATTTATGCTTACAGCATGGCCAGTAAAAAATTTTTTATAAATTCCACCATTACTACACTAATTAATTTATATTTATGCCAAGAAATAACCAATCAGTTTACAAATCCGACTTAGTTAATTGCTCCACTCATGAATATTAATGACATTCAAGAGACAGAATCAGGTCCTTATGAATTAATATTCATGAACTAATCTCAACTGAAGTTTTGAAACACAGTATTCTTTGTAACATTGCTATATTACTACAAAAGTACAACAAAATATCGGAGTTACTTTTTCAAATAATATTCATTGTTTCCCCATTTATTCACTGACACCTCTCCTGTCCTTGTGTTGACATAAATTGGGAGTGAGGTGCAGAGGGATTTCCTTCTGCCTGAGGCTTATAAATTACTCTTTTGGATTGAAAGGTCCTTTACAGTTGCAATCGATTTACAATCTATTTCCGTATAGTAGGCGATCATAGGCTAAATTGTTTAATTGTCTGGCTGTCGTCTATAGCTAAACAACAAAAAGGTCAAATTAAAGACAATAAAGCTGTGAAGCAAGTTTCTTGGATGGCCATGTGACTGAAATATGAATCAAAGATTAGTTTTTTCTAATTTGTTAATATTTTATTGTGTGAGCAATGTGTTCATAGTGTTATTCCTTCTTTGTTGTGCCATGCAAATATGCAGCCACAAATGTGAGAGTGTTTGAATGTGTTTCTGTGTTTGGGGATTTGCTGGGCCATTTCTAGTCCCTTACGCTATACTGCCTTGTCTGTCCTCCTCTGCTCTAGGTGGTAGTCAATGCCTTGGTGGGTGCCATCCCTTCCATTATGAATGTCTTGCTGGTTTGCCTCATCTTTTGGCTGATTTTCAGTATCATGGGCGTTAACCTGTTTGCGGGAAAGTATTACTACTGCTACAACGAAACGGAAAAGGCATACTTCGAAATTGATATAGTCAACAACAAAACAGAGTGCTTTGAGTTGATAAATCAGAACTTCACTGAGGTGCGCTGGAAGAACGTCAAAATCAACTTTGACAATGTGGGTGCTGGTTACTTGGCTCTTCTTCAAGTGGTAAGTAAAATGGTACTCTGGCTAAAAAAATATAGTGTTAGTGTTAAACACTGATATTAACTTTCCCTTTATACTGCATAGGCAACCTTTAAAGGATGGATGGACATCATGTATGCAGCAATTGATTCACGAAAGGTGAGATGTTTCTGCGATCTTTACTGCCACCTGAGTCAAAGTACCTGTATAAACCATCTTTCTCTCCTTTAGGTGGAATTCCAGCCAAAATATGAGGACAACATATACATGTACATCTACTTTGTCATCTTCATTATATTTGGCTCTTTCTTCACACTAAACCTCTTCATTGGTGTCATCATTGATAACTTCAACCAGCAGAAGAAAAAGATAAGTCTCCACTTTTTCTCTTCACTTTAATTTATTTGTTCTTTTGCATTTAAACAAGTGGTTTTCACAGTACATTTGGACTTCAGTTGAGTAGATGTTAACCAAATATCGTTTATGACTATACTTTGGAGGTCAGGATATCTTTATGACAGAGGAGCAAAAGAAGTACTACAATGCTATGAAAAAGCTTGGCTCAAAGAAACCTCAGAAACCCATACCCAGACCCCAGGTACAACACTGATAAAAAGAACAATATTTCACTTATTGAACTTACTTGAACTGACTTTCCTAATCTGAAATCTATGCTAATTTCTTCTCTACTTTAGAACAAGCTCCAGGGGATGGTGTTTGACTTTGTGACACAGCAGGTCTTTGATATTTCCATCATGATCCTCATTTGTTTGAACATGGTCACCATGATGGTTGAGACGGATGATCAGTCAGATGAGACTGAAAACATTCTATACTGGGTTAACTTCATCTTCATTGTGGCCTTCACCACTGAGTTTGTCCTGAAGCTGTTTGCACTGCGTCATTATTACTTCACCAACGGTTGGAACATCTTTGACTGTGTTGTGGTCATTCTCTCTATTGTGGGTAAGTGAACAATGTTTCATTAACTCCAATTTAGTTTTTCAGTTAGGTTTTGAAATACAGTGGTATATGTTTGGCTCATTTTGTCTTCTTGATTTTAATCACCCAAACCACAGGTATGTTCCTGGCTGACCTGATTGAGAAGTACTTTGTGTCACCAACGTTGTTCAGGGTAATCCGTCTGGCTCGAATCGGACGTATCTTGCGTCTAATCAAAGGAGCAAAGGGCATTCGGACCCTGCTGTTTGCCCTGATGATGTCACTGCCAGCCCTGTTCAATATTGGCCTTCTGCTGTTCTTGGTCATGTTCATCTTTTCTATCTTTGGCATGTCAAACTTTGCCTATGTGAAGCGGGAGGCTGGCATAGATGACATGTATAATTTTGAAACATTCGGGAATAGCATGATCTGCCTGTTCATGATAACCACCTCAGCGGGGTGGGATGGCCTTCTTGCTCCCATTCTCAACTACCCACCGGATTGTGACCCGAATAAGGAGAATCCAGGTACCTCAGTGAAAGGTAACTGCGGAAATCCTTCGGTGGGCATCTCCTTCTTTGTCATGTACATCATTGTCTCATTTCTTATTGTGGTGAACATGTACATCGCCATCATTCTGGAGAACTTCAGCGTCGCCACAGAGGAAAGTGCTGATCCGCTTTGCGAGGATGACTTTGAGTCCTTCTACGAAATCTGGGAAAAGTTTGACCCCACTGCCTCCCAGTTTGTAACCTTTGCCAAGCTGAGCGACTTCGCTGACACTCTGGAGCACCCGCTGCGCGTTCCCAAGCCCAACACTATAGAGCTGATCGCCATGGACCTGCCCATGGTGAGCGGCGACCGTATTCACTGCCTAGACATCTTGTTTGCCTTCACCAAACGTGTGTTGGGTGATAGCGGCGACCTGGACATGATGCGGGAACAGATGGAGGAGCGATTCATTGCTGCCAATCCTTCCAAAGTATCTTTTGAGCCCATCACCACCACTCTGCGCCGGAAGCAGGAGCACATGTCTGCTTCGGTCATCCAGCGTGCTTACCGTGCTCATCTAATTCGGAAAGGCTTCATCACAAAGCGCTTACTAAGCAGCAGGCTGGAGAATGGTGGGACCAATCAGGAGAAGAAGGAGGGCACACCTTCTACTGCCTCGCTGCCATCCTACGACAGCGTGACCAAACCCGAGAAGGAGCAGCTGGAGGAGATTGACAGCAAGGACAAAAAAGTCAAAAACCAAAAAGATGTCAAGGAGTCCAAGTGTTAGGAACGATGGAGACCGAACTCTTGAGTCGAGACTGAAACTATCTATTCCAACAAATGTATAGAAAATCATTTGCAAACAAAAAAAAATACAGAAATCTTTGGGGAACAAGGTTGTTTACAGACAACAAATGCACAGGTGCAACGGGAAAGAAGCTTGGTTTTTAACAGATTTAAAGATGACCAAACCAACCTATGAGCTTACTGTATTAAATTTGTGCTCAGTGACCAAGATTTTATTGTTCCAACTGCAGCCGAAAGGCACTTACAAGGAGAAATAAAACAATGACCTATGGTAGACATCTTTGATAGGGACCACCTGCCAAAGGACAAAGCAGTGCAAAGCAAGCTCATAAGATGGATCCTTTTGCACCACCCATGCGTGGAGTTCAGCATTCCTCTACTATGGACATCCCTTTCAAACACTACACTGCCGAAATCCCACGGAAACCTCCCGCTCATCCCAGGAGGAATCTGGGACATTGTATTTTAACCGTAGGAGAAACAGTAATAACAATGTTAACTCAATCATGTGGAGTGTCCGCGAAAAAAACAAAAAACAAAAAAAGAACAAAAAACAAAACAGAACATTATGCAAGGGTTTTCAGTTGTTGTGATGAATATCTCACATTATTTGACCCACAAAAAGTAGGGAAAAAAGCTCAGCCCATGTCTTTCATCTCATCATCTCTTTGTTATACATTAAGAAAAAATACATTTTATACATGGGCTTTCACATCGATACTGGGTTGGGAACTTACTCAGATCGAGTTCCTGGTAAATAAATAATTAAATGTGCTTGTTCAATGCATAGAAATGACTTGCATGGTGGCATGTTTTGATCAGGAATCATGCATGTATAATCATAGTCCACTTGACACTGCTACTCGAACCACATCAGTGGCTTGACCATACATTTGATACTGTCCACTAGCTATTGAATAGATATAGCTGGGAAATGATTGGTCAATAGCAACATATTTAACTACTGGCTATGACAAGTATACTTATACTTACCCCTCGTAAAGCTTGCTTCCTGATTAACCGATTCTCACACCATGTGCGTATTCTAAGGAGGTCGATCAAAGCCATGCCTTCGTTTGGATATACAATGTGGCACCTGCACATTCACACACCCGTAAAAAGGTGTTTCACTGCCCTGGACTTGAGAAGTTGGAATGAAAATTTGGGGAAACGATTTCACTCGTATCAAATCTTGGGTTAATAAACCTTGATTTGCTTTTTTGCACCAGCAATATGATTCAACTGCCCCACAATGTGCAGCTGAGGCTTCAGTAGGGCCTTCAGTAGATCTTCAAAAGGTACAGCCACCATGCCATTTAAACCCTTACAATGCTTTGTCAGGCCTCGGTGGGAGGTGATCTCTTCCATTTTCCTGGAGCTACTTGTCTTCGTGTCAGCGCATACTCATGTTTACCATTTAAAGAGGTTGTCAGTTGTCTAAGCATCTTGGTTTGTCTTAAAGATGTTGAGGAAAGCACTCGAGAAGCCATTTTTGAATGCATCCTGAAGACATATGATAGCTTTCTCCCTGCTGAATGAAAAAAGTGACAGATGTATATTTGTTATAGCTTGGATTATACATGTAAATTGACCTTACACAGCAGAAAAACAGGGGAGGTGTCACTTTTAGAATGAAATGATGATGAGTACTTGTGTTGTCTGATAGCATGCAGTTTATTTTAGCCAGTGATGCTGATACTACAAATTGGCTCAATGTTACCGCTTGAGCAAACTGCCATTCCTTCTTGCTCTGGGGGCAATAGAAACTGATTTGATTTTATTGTTTCATTACCTCTCCTATTCAGTAAGGATGAATTCTCATTTTGGTATGGGTTAGCTCAGTGTGAGGTGTAAAGGTTTACCACAGATAACATAATACAATGCTAATACACTGGTATAGGATTATGAAAAATCATATGAAATCTCAAACTGCTGGGTCAATAGACGTACGCCACCAGAGCCAAAATGCGGGAGAGCACACCAGTTGACAAACCCAATTCCTTTACTTTTCAGACCTGTATGTCTGCTTACTGCCGGAGATCTGTAAATAAGTGACGCCTGGTGAAACACTTTTCCCCCCAACTTCCATTTTAGTTCAGATGTGAAACAGCAATTCACTCTCACTGACTGTATGACAAGTTAATGTATCATTCAGTGTACAGGAGGGGGCTATGATGTACATGGCACAATTGCTGAAAAGAATGAACTTTTTGAGGAAAACTATAAGCATTGTAATGTATTATTTTCTTTTAAATGGCATGCTTTGTTGTGGGTTTTGTAAATACAGAATTTTAAAGAATTACTGCTATTAATCTAATAATAAATTATAACGATGATATAGAATGGCTTCCAGCTGATGCCCTTGTCACATATTTTATCTTTTTTTTGTTTTCTAACACATTTCACTTTTATTAAAGGGAATTGAATGATATAATGTATTAAGAATACACTATTGTACAAAGACTAATATATATATATATATATATATATATATATATATATATATATATATATATATATATATATATTACGTGCACTTGAATGCATATATATGCACCATCCTGCCTATGGACATTGTGTGTTCACCCACCTGAGCCTGAAAGTCTAAAACAGTCACAGAGCAGTTCATGTATTCTACTCTAAAGGCCTCCCCGAACACTTCAGTGCTGGTACTCGCGGGCCTGAACAACAATTTTGTATGCATTTCGTATTAGGTTTTTATGTGTTCAGTGGTCTTTATCTAGTGTTACTTCACTAATTGTTGTGTGCCTTTTTCTGCATTTTCTCCATGTTTCTACATTTCCTGAATTGCATTTCACTGCAATTTTGGAGGATGGTGCCATATTTCACATTTAGTGGGTGATGGGGGGAAAGAGGAGAATTCATAATGGAGCACAATGCAATCAGGGACTATTAGTCTAAACTAGGTGTCCGGTGAACCAGAGGAACACTGAAACCAACCAAGAAAACAAGGCCACTTCTTCCAGATTTGATGTGACGAGAACCTTCTGATGTTCTGTTCTCTGTACTTTGTGTATCATCAAAAAAAAAAAAAAAAAAAAAGGAAAAAAAAAAGTATAGCTTGCTTTCAAACTTTTGTGTTCTTACCATCTTTGAAACTCACTTTTGTATCAATATTCAGTTTCTGGACTTCCATTTTTAGCATGACTAAATGCTTTCCATTTTGCTGAAGATTTCAAAAGTGCTTTTCAAACTTGAAGTTTGAACTAGTTGTTTTGTTTGACACAGTGTTGTAGGAGGACATATAATGGTGTGTATGGCACAACCACTGGAACTCTTAGTAAGAACATATAAAAGATTGTCTTCATTTGAGCACGAACATTTTTATTAACAATAAAGTAGCTTTTCAGTTGCACAGAGTTGTCACTGATTTTGTTGAACGTGAATGAGAAGCCAGAGACACATTTAGTGCACACATGACATCAAAGAAATAAGTCCTTAATCTGCTATGTTCATAACTGGCCCCCCATTAAATTAACACCTTTTACATTTTATTTATTTAATTTTATCATTTTATAATTATCTGGTCTTAAAATGATAGTTTACCAAAAAATGCAATTTTTTGTTCATAATTTACTTAAAGCTGCAGTCGTAAGTTTTGTAAAAATATATTTTATACATATTTGTTAAACCTGTCCTTATGTCCTGACAGTAGAATATGAGACAGATAATCTGTGAAAAAAATCAAGCTCCTCTGGTCCTCCCAGTGGTCCTATTGCCATTTGCAGTTACTGACCGCTCCCGGTAAGAAAACAACCAATCAGAGCTGCGGTCCGTAACTTTGTTTGTGTTCAAAATGTAGAAAAATGTATATAATAAGCGAGTACAGCATGAATCCATTTTCCAAACCGTGTTTTTAGCCTGTCCTGAATCACTAGGGTGCACTTATAATAAGTGTTTATATTCTGACTATTTTAGATTCCTTCGGGGTACCGCGACGGAGTAACCCAGTACCTTTGTGATTCTTCATAGACATAAACAGAGAGAAGTAGTTCCGGCTACGATGTTCTTCCGCAAGACGCAAGCAGTTCTGTTTATTAACCGCTAGAGCGTCAAAAGTTACCTACTGCAGTCATAGGTTTTGCCTCTCATCTCTGTTTGAAAACCTGCAATCGCAGCTGTATGCGGATTTATCTTGTTGGTTGTATGGCGGCACAGCTCCAGCACAGATTAATCTAATGTTTTGAGGAGGTTATGGGGCAATCAGTCACCACACTGTGTGGATATTGTACTTTCCACTCACAGATTATAGCCTACATCTTGGAATATATGACCCTGAAACGCATTTTCACTTGATTTTTTCATCTGAATATGTAAATAACAAGTCTTTCACATTTGTTCTGACCAACTAAGAAAAAAAGCATTACAATAAATCGCGCTAAAACCAAAAAAAGCGAATTATGCTGCCTTCGAACTGGTTGTCTTTAAACTAAAAATCTTGTGTTATCCCAAACTATCTACAGTATTGTTCAAAATAATAGCAGTACAATGTGACTAACCAGAATAATCAAAGGTGTTTAGTATATTTTTTATTGCTACGTGGCAAACAAGTTACCAGTAGGTTCAGTAGATTGTCAGAAAACAAACAAGACCCAGCATTCATGATATGCACGCTCTTAAGGCTGTGCAATTGGGCCAATTCGTTGAAAGGGGTGGTGTTTCAAAAAAATAGCAGTGTCTACCTTTGACTGTACAAACTCAAAACTATTTTGTACAAACATTTTTTTTTTCTGGGATTTAGCAATCCTGTGAATCACTAAACTAATATTTAGTTGTATGACCACAGTTTTTT